>NC_081144.1:15954304-16254304 GCF_958295425.1 Solea solea | reverse complement strand
TTTTTTTGAAAAGAAAAGCCTACTGGAATGTTTAAAAATGTCATTATCAATAAACATTTACTTTCTTGGAATAACATGTCTAAAAATTTATTCTAGGCTATTAATGCAATATAAAAAAAATAATGAAAAAATTAACAACAGCATTCAATATTCGGTATTTGGTATTCGGTATTCGGCCACACATTTAAATTTTATTCGGCTTCGGCTTCGGCCACAAATTTTCATTTCGGTGCATCCCTACTTACTACTTGGCATACCAGACAGGACAACGTTCTGCTTTGTTTGCATTGTAGTCTGATTCACAATGTTACATATATGCTCTTTCTGGTTTGTCCATTTTCTGTTGAAACATGGCAACATAAGATTGTAAAGCATGTATACACTGATACTAACACATGGTAGTATATCCAATTTCTAATAATGAACCTCTGCTAAATATACTCATAAACTTGACCTGAAATGCCTTTCAAGGAAAGGACCTTGTTGTTTCTAATGTCAGTATTGTTTTTGACAGCCACCCATGGGAGACGGTGACAAAGGCAGCAATGCAGAAATACCCCAACCCCATGAACCCCTGTGTGTTTGGTGTGGACGTTCTAGACAGAAGTGTGGACACACAGGGACGATTACACAGCACCAGACTGCTCAGCACAGAGTGGGGACTACCTGCCATGGCCAAGTCTGTAGGTTTGAGAGTGGGAAAAAAAATTACTTGAGTTTAAAGGAAGCTGTATAGTGACTGATGATGTGAATACTTTCTCTTTGCACCAGTCATGACTGTATTTTGTCCTATTTGCAGATCATTGGGGCAACAAGGACATGCATTTATGTTCAGGAGCATTCATTAGTGGACCCTAAAGAGAAGACATTTGAGTTAAAATCTACAAATGTGAGTAGTGCTGATGAAGAGATGTGATTGAAAACACTTTCAATAAGATTTCTTGTTGTTTGACACTCGCATAGGGATAATTGTTTATCAGTTGGATCATTTTATCGAAAGTCCAATGGCGATTTTATTCTGTCTACCCAGATCACATTCACTAACCTGATATCTGTGGACGAGAAGTTGACCTATAAGCCACATCCACAGGATCCGGAAAAGTAAATGTCTTTATAGTTTTAAATTCTATTCCTGTGTAACATATTTGATTGAAAGATTACAAAAAAGTAATAGTTTATATATAAAATTCCACATCATGCTTTATATTTTTGGAGGTTTGTTGTGACCTTTTTGTTTGTGTTTTTCAGAACAGTGCTGACACATGAATCTCTGATCAGTGTGAAAGGTGTCAGTCTGAGCAGCTACCTTGAGGGTCTCATGGCCAAGACCATCTCTGTTAACGCTGGCAAGGTGACTTCAATATGACCGTTTGACTTGTCAATAAACCTGTCAGTGAACACTAATGTTCACTAATGCCTCATTTGTCTGTGTCAGGGTCGGGAGGCCATGGAGTGGGTCATCATGCGATTAAACACAGAAATCGAGGAGCTGGCAGCGACTGCTCGTGGTACGATGCGTGCTCCCATGGCAGCAGCTGTTGCAGGCAAATGATAACGGCCTACCCCGCTGCTGCTTCCTACAACTGCCATGAACCGATGGACCTCTCAAACATTTTCTCCTTTAAGGGGACTTCTCATCTGCCAGCAGAGCCTAGTAACCACAGCCCCATCCTGTAGTATGTTTGTATGTCACAAGAAGTTGCTTTTCCTCCCTCCTCAGCAGTCTGCTCTGATGAGTTTGATTGTCTGTGTGGACTATGATAGGGAGTGTTGAGCCGATCATATCTAAAATGAAAAACAAGAAGGCAACACAAACTAAGGCAGGGTTGAATTGGACTGCACTTGAAGCTCATATAACTTGTAGACTTGTGTGTTAAAGCTCTTTTTCTTTTCTAAAGTTCACACTGTGCCTCTACATCATTCATTAACTTCCTCTTTTCTAACCCTTCTCTTCCAACTTTTCAATTGTTCGTATTTCCCAACGTTTTTATTGTTTCTCAATCTTTGTAAACACAAGTATAGCACTGGCAATAGCTGAAATTAAGTCACTTGCTGAGATATCCCCAAAGACAAAAACTCCTCAACGCAAACAGACTGTAAGTAGGGTTGGGTACCAAACTTTTGATGGTACAGACACAAAATGGATTATCATTTCAAAATAGGCTGTTAGTCCTGCAACCCAGAACAGTGTAAGAGGTGGGGTGAAACTGAGGCTTTCTTGTTAATTCAAAGAGTAAAGTATCAAAAACCCGTACAGTTGGATACCAGTACTCATTAAATTTGCCAGAGACTTAATCAGGTGTAGTGTAACATTGAACTAGCATTTTTTTATAATCTCCTGGGAAGTATTTTTTAGAAATGCCAAGACTTGAGTATTTGTTTTACAGTCTGAAAATCCAAGGCTGTGTTCCTAGATGTGTTATCAATCAGAGCTAAGAGAAGGTGAAGTGGCCAAACAGCACTTACGTGGTACTGGAACACAAATTGCATGTTGTCCTGTCGAGGTTTGGTCCAACCAACATTGTCCCGTGTTATCAGCTGGAAGTCTGCCTGTTTTTCACCTCCTGTGTGTTTATAAGGTCCACAGCTCAGCAGCAGGGGTTGGAGAAGTTACAGTTTTGTACAATGATCAATGTCACCTTTCGTTTGTTATTTATTGAAGGTTTCAGAGCAGACAAACAAAGCAAGAAGAGTTTAGGTTAAATTAACCCATGTTTCCCATGTAGTCTCTTCCATTCAGTTTTTTCTCTTTCACTGAGAATGTGCTGCATCGTCAATTATTACATTTTAAGAACACAGACTTGAATGTTCAAAACTCTTTTTGGACAGTGCAGAGCTGCAGCTACATGTTATTCATCACCAGTGTTTTCAGTGTTGTGGACACTACTGGGTTCTTTTCAGGATCATTGGGTATGCCAACATGAAAAAAGCCCCTATCAATTTAGCTCTTCAAAACTGTTTATTTATAGTATTATTTATGATCAAACTGCCTGTACACCTTTATATATTGTATATTTGTATTGGTGATCATTGAAAAAGGCTGGCAAATTCATTTAATTTAGAATCTGTAAGTGGTGGTGCAGTTTTTACCATTTTTACAGACTTATTGATTTTTGTTCAATTTGATAAATACCTCCGAGATGTAGAGGCAGTATTGCATTACTTAGCAACATCACAAATCTTCCCAGGTGCTGCCACACAGTCTCGCTCCACTATCTTTGATCTCAGTTAAGTCTATTTTTGTATCTCAATCCCATCATTGCATTGTCCAGCTCAGGATCCTTCTGTTCAAAGTCTGCTTTGCTCCTTAACAGTTGATCTTCCTATCTTCAGTATCTACACATCAAGTCCTTTTCCTGACTGAACAAAATGTGATTTTTCTATGGGTAACATTAAAAGTACAGGTGGCTGTAAATAGGCTTATATTTATATTTTGCTGTTGTGTTACATTCCAAGAATGTGAACATGTAACAGAATCTGAAAAGTGTGCACAGAAATGTTTCAAAATAAAGAGATGTCAGTGTTTCATGAATCAAGTCATAGTCCTTTATTTTTTTTATTTATTTATTTTTTGTAAATGTCTCAACTTAAACTAAGAGTTCTTTAAGTAAAACGTACAGCTGAAACCATTCTCTTTCAACTCCCGGTGTCTCCATAGACATGAACATAAGCACTTCTTTACTGAGGAACATTGCAGCAGCTTTAATGAGACGGTCTAAATACAATTTTAAACTAGTACCACAAGCGGTTCTGAACGGGTTCGAGCTCCAGGGCGTGCGAGTCTCCGTGTGCCCACGTCGACATTTTAAAAAAATTTCAGCAACTTGACCAGGGGGCGCTGTTTTCAAAATTGAATACTTTCATACAGATGACTTCTGGGCCGGACTATCATCAGTCCTAGCAAGTTTGGTTCAGATCGGACCAGGATTCGCAAAGTTGTGACAGTTTGTTTTTTTGTTGCAGAAATCCAACTTTGCATCGTTGCCATGGCAACACGTTAAACGTTGTGCTATCATATTCAGCATACACCATCTAACATGTGTTTTGAGTCTTCCACCAATTTTGAAGTCGATGCGATAATCTCTGTAAAAGTTGGACATCAGTAGGTATTTTGATGAAAGTAAAACAAAAGCCCTGAAACCCTTGATTCTGCACAGAAAGTTGTATAACTTTCAAATCCATGTAATGAATGATATATTATATTTATTTGTATGCACAGCAGACAATTGACAATTAACATTTTTCAAAAGGTTGTCAGGGATTACAGGTGCCTGACAAAGTCCTTACCCTCTACGGCTTTCCAGTTTGAGCCTTGCTTCCTTGGACATGTGGCTCTGAAGCTGAGTTATCTTGCTGATAAGACAAAATGATATAACAAAACAATGAAGTCATTAATGACACTCACATATATTATGGGATATAAATTGTTGTGAAAATTTGATTAACAGTTTCCTAAACTATCCAGTTAACCTGGAGTCAAACTCAGTTCCACATGTGTACATGTCTTTGTCCAGGGAGATGGAGAGTACAGCTGCAGGGACATAAATCAATGATTAAGACTTCTTATCTGTTTGTGGACTTTCAACCACTCCAGACAAGACTTGGTCATCATCTTCAAAAAGAATAAAGAGAAAAAAGAACTGTCCTCCTTCTTGGCCCATGGAGACATAATGTTGTCACTGACGATTTTCTATTTTCCTTCTTCTTAGCGTAAACGTCATCACGTTTCAGACGCAGTCTCTTCTGTGACCCAATCAGAGTTGAGTAGGTGTGTCATGTAGTGGTCTGCAGCTAGACCCTCTTCCATAAGGAGGAGACTGATTGATTGGTGACCCAACACACCTGCTCGTCTTCACGCAGGTGTTTTTAATCAGCTGATGACCGCTGATTGCCTCCTCCTCCTCTTCTTCTTCTTCCTCCAGCCAACAGTTTCGTGCTGTTACTTTGAAGAGAAGCTGCACGAGCCGTGGAATGAAAAAAAAGACGTGAAAGAAGTATCGCTGCTTAACTACTGAAACTGTTCCGGTAGGAGGGAACTTGTGGCGGTAATGCACCAACCAACCGCAATGAAACCTTAAAAAGGAGGGAACTTTAAAAAAAGAAGAGAAGAAAAAGAAAACCACCGCGGCGTGACGTCATACGCCGAAAAGGTGGCCGCGTGGTGCATCAGCTCCTGTATAAAAATGCAGCAAGGCGCTCCAGGATGGCGTGTTCGACCTGGTCAAGATTGGTGACCCGTCCAGAATTGTGAGTAACTTTTGTCAAATGATCTTAATGGTGACTCCGTTTGCTGAATTATATGCTCAAACTTAGCTCACAATTAGCCTTACCTCAATATTCAAGCTGTGCCTCATTGACAGCCAGTTATCTGAATTAGCAGCCGTTTTGTCTGGTTACATATACAGCAGTTAAATCATTGGTTTAAATGGGGCTGCAACTAATTTCTATTTTCATTAACCTGTGATTTATTTTCATGTTTGGTCCATAAAATGTTAAATGTTCAGTTTCTAAATTCAGTTATTTGGATTCAGTGATTGCTAAAATAGAGCAAAGTAATTAGGAAAAAATTTCGGAAATTAGAAAAAGGAGCCGTTATCTGTATTTCATTTTGAATTTGTAAACGAATATTGAACAAGTCTGTTTTTTTTTTAATTTATTAAATTTAATGATACACGGATTTTCCTAGGCCAATTTTCAGCCTTTCTGTTTTTAATTAAGCCATTTTGGCTGTGTTGAATGAGTATAGCTAAATTTTCCATCTCCATTAATTTAATTGTCTTAAAATGGCTAAGCTATGCAAGAAATTCCTCAGGTGTACCGAGCAGCAGAAAACGCCACCTTCCCAGAAACGGCTGTAGAAACATTATAGTAATATTTTTTTTTTCCACTTTAAATGAGTCAGTCTTTTAAAGCTACTTCAGCCTGAAATATACATATCAAATATTAATATTTTTGAAAATGTAACCCTTTAAAGGCCAGTTTGTTTTCACAACTTTTCTATCCGTAAAATACAATTCAAGGAGTATTTGGTTATTATCGGGCCCTAAGATCGGTCAATGATTGGCAGCAACATTGATTTTGTTGCATTGTTAGTTTTCAAACAACAAAGTTGGACTTTTGTTTTGAGTCTTGCTTAGGTAGTTCTAGTATGCAGGTGCACTGCAGCCATGGTTATAAGTATGAGCAGCAGCAGTGTAGGAGTTGTCATTTTGGAGATGGAAAGACTTTACACCACACAGGAGACTTTGGAAATGATCATGAATGAAGCCTCAGAAGTAGAAACAGACAAGCTGTAGTCCAACTGATCTGAAGATGAGTGTGAAGTGGAGGAGGATGATGCTTTTTATGAAGATACACACACTGGTCTCTTACATCCCCTGAGGAGCCAAGAATGTGCTACTCCAGAAACGTTGAAGCGTTGAAAGGAAGAGAAAGCCCATCAAATATTACAACAGATGCAAAGGTCTCGATAACCATGATCAGGTAGGTGACATTATGCATCAGTTTTACACATTTATTTATTTATTGTTACTCTAAAGTTCTAAATTATATGTAGGTTTTTTTTGTTGTAAATTTACATTTTTGGTATAAATTAAATGTGTCATGAGAGAATACTTGGATACTTTTTTTTTATATTGTTTTGACTGTTTTTTTTTTTAGGTTGTCTGCACCAACCCCTGCAGAAGCAGAATAAATTAGTAGCCACTGGCCCTTTTCACAACCTGGTGGACATTTCACTATACAACACCTTTATCCTGTCGTGGGAGAGATGCTGGTGACCCCCCACACATCGAGAGGAGAGGGCGCCTACCCTGCTCATCAGCTGCTGCAGGAATGGTTGCTAACTGCAGGGTGCTGTTGCTGCTACAGGCCCTTTTCTCATGAGTAAATGTGAGGACAGGAAGCGGTGCCATTGTTTTGTACTGAAAGAAAGACCAGAGTTGGCAGCACCTGCTGTAAATGTGGGGAGTTTACATGCAAAGACCACTGCCTGTCCATTTGAAGTCTCTGCTCCACCTGAGCTGAACTCTCACACGACACTCACCCACCATCTGCTATCAGCCATCTGTATCTTCAACTGCCCCATGTTTTGTATTCAATGTTCATACTTCAGTGTTCATTCAATGTTCTTCTCTGCAAAATAAATGTTTTTTCTGGTTCAAACTATTCTTTTATTTGTTTATCTTAGAACAAAACAGGGTAATTATTTAGTAGGAAAGAAATATTTTCCTTGTAGTAGCAGGTCTAGTGAAAATCATCATTATAGGCAAGATAATCTTTGACCCATCTCAGGGCCTTATAATAATAATAATAACCACATATTCTTTGAAATGTATTTTATGCAAATGATTGGGGTTTTTTTGTCAAACAGTGGAGTTGTGTGTAAACAATGGCCTTTATAGGGGTAAAATGCCAAACATTATTTGGTATGTTTATTTCAGGCTGAAGTAGTTTTAAAAGATTGAGTATTTTAAAATGGAAAAAAATTAACGTACAATTGCAGCATTTGAGAAGTTGATATTTTCTGTTGCTTGTTTCATAGATCGAAAAACAGTGGAGTTGTGAAAACAACCTGGCCTTTAAAGGGTTAAAATCTCAAAAATATTAATTGATATGTATGTTTCAGGCTGAAGTAGCTTCAAAAGATTGACTCATTTAAAGTGGGGGAAAAAATATTAACTTTACAGCAGGTTTGGAAGGTGGCATTTTCTGTAATTTGGAACAAATTTGAGTTTTTTTTTTTTAAAGGAACTCGAGGGTTAAATGTTTAAAAACATATTCAGGGTTATACATGTCTTTTATAATTCTAAACCTTTAATGTAGTCATGAAAATACAACTTTTCTTTTTTTTTTTAAAGGAACAACCTGCGTCCAGCTCACGGAGACCTGGTCGGACCCGCCATATACAAAAGCCTGAGGTTGTCAAAAAGGTGAGTGACACCTTTAGAGATAATTTACTACATCATTGAAAATGTTATGGCTAATTTTCATAATGTATTTAACTGATGGTGATATGTCATATTAATTTAATCACACATGTATAATATAAGTTGTATGGGTTTTTAAAGAGTGTGGCCGTATGAGGTACTGACATTTCTATACTTGAACTTGAAAGATATTACTTAAATCTTAATCAACTTTATTCTACATCACTTGTGATTATGTTAATTTATTTTTTTCACTGTTAGAATAGAATTTGTGCTGGCAGCAATGTTTTCACTGAAAGTGAGTCTTTATATCTCAGGCTGGGTGAACCATGCATGTACCTCATACAAACACATTCTAGAACACCTTACCTAGTTATTTTACACTTGTAACGGTGTTTTTTGTTTTTTTTCCCCCCAGATTGATCTTCATGAAGGTCGTCAAATAGTAGGTGTCATGATTTAATTCTGGGTGGCCGCTGTGTCCCCACTCTTTCTTGGCCGCTGTGCCTACATCTATCTGCATTGTCCAACATGGCCACGTTCTTTCTATTCTCCTGCTTTCCATCTGTCAAATAGCTGAGGGTTGTACATGGAGCATTTGCCACAGGTTGGTTTTGTATGTTCCTGTCCACTTTATTAGGTGGTCTGAAATCTGGTCCTTGTTGGTTATATTTTTGTGCAACTGCTGAGAGTGATTTGAAAGAATGAGGTGACTGATGGAGTGTGTGAAATTCTCTCTGAATGAATGGGTTGTGTGTGACTGAGATGCCTGGATTGAATAGTTAAGATGGTCTGAGAATATGATTATGTTCAGCAGTTCACATTAAAGTAGATATGGTGTCTTGAAGGGCTTAGATGCTTGATAAGTTATAATGCACTAACATTTACTTTTTAGGTCTGTCTACAAAGGGTGAGTCCATATTTTATTTCTTTTGCAGAGTAGGGGAATAAACCAAAGAAAACGTGTCTTGTGTTTTTTGAAAGTGAAGGTACTTAGGTGTTGGCAGCTGACTAGCTAGTCTAGCTGCCCACAGCTAACTACCGAATCACACTGACTTGATTTGCATGCAAAGTTAAGAACACGTCTCTCTATGGAGGCGTTTTCTTGCCTTGCCACTGTGCCCTTAACAACTTTTTCTTTCCAACTGTTTCTTAGGACGGTAAGTGACACGCAGGCCGCGGGCCATCGCTCTTACGGCCGCCGTGTCGATCTGTCCTGGCCCTCCTCGTGCCTTTCCTCACTTTAATGAAAACGTGTCTCTAAAAGGAAAAAAAAAAATCAACTTGAACTGTTTTCTTTAGCACTAAAATATAGTGATGTTGGAGGACCAGATCTTAAATGAGGTTTAAATGGATGTTGGTGTACAGTTAAAGCTAGATGGTAGGAATAAAATTAATGTTGTGCCTTGTACACTCTGTCACAAGGCTTAGACTTCTTGGCCGCTGTGCCTTTGTTTTTCTCTTTTCCATCGTGGCCATTAATCTACCGTTAGCCCTAGAACGTTAAAATAGATCCTGGTGATCTACAAACAGTACCTGGCTTTGGATGGCAGCTGTGCCATTGCCTTTGTATTGCCATACGTCCCTTAATGCAAGTAGGCAATGATTGCTAACTGTGCCCGCGCCTTCATGGTCTACTTGTGTTATTGTACGTCTGGCCTTGCGCGTATAGTCATTTTACATAGGCAAACATGGGTGCCTTCCGCGTCCATGCACAGTAAGTGAACTAACCTGTACTTTTCTTTTAGCATCAATCAAGAGGAGCACCGACATCACTGCATGTCCACCCCAATTAGATTGCGTTTTAGTTAAGGTAAAATTTCAAATGTTAAGTGCAGTTTTTCTTTCTTGGCCGCTGTGCCATTACTATACCTGCTCTGACCTGAATCTTGATTCTTCATGGCCATTGTGTCATGACTGTACTTGGTCTTGGTGTTTATGCCAGTCTATAATTTCTGATCTGTTTTTCATACTAAGTTTTCCTGTGTGTGTGTGTGTGTGATGACTGACTTGGGGTGTGTGAGATGACTAACTTGGAGTGTGTGTGAGAGATGACTGACTTGGAGTGTGTGTGTGAGATGACTGACTTGGAGTGTGTGTGTGTGTGAGAGATGACTGACTTGGAGTGTGTGTGTGAGATGACTGACTTGGAGTGTGTGTGTGAGATGACTGACTTGGAGTGTGTGTGTGTGAGATGACTGACTTGGAGTGTGTGTGTGTGTCTGTGTGATGACTGACTTGGAGTGTGTGTGTGTGTCTGTGTGATGACGGACTTGGAGTGTGTGTGTGAGATGACTGACTTGGAGTGTGTGTGTGAGATGACTGACGTTTATCTGACCTTTGGACCAAGACTAACACTCCAATTGACTTTACTGCACCAGAAAGGTGAACATTTATGCTGCAAGATGTACACCAATTAGACAACAAGCAAAGTCCAATTCTTTCAAAAACTGGTACATTTTTATCTTTCAGGTAAGTATTAAAGGCCTTTGCCACATGATCTTTGTGGGTAAATCGTGTCCACTCGATTTAAAAAGTTAATTTGCATCTAAACATTTACAATGCCTGACACAATGGCATTACAATCTAATTTTTTTGTTTTGCGTTACTGAGCGCAACGGCCTTTATTTACACACTGATGCATGCCAAGACTGCTGTCATGGCATGTGTCACTGTCTCTCTCTCGCTGTTCTGTCTGTCTCTCTCTTGCTGTTCTGTCTGGTCTCTGTCTGTCTTGTGTGTCTGGTCTCTGTCTGTCCTGTGTGTCTGGTATCCATCTGTCCTGTGTTGGATTTAGTCGCTTTTTTAGCCTCAACTTAAATGGATGATTTTAAAGTTGATTAGTCTTGAGGCGTCTGATTTCTGCAGGTAATTGTGGTACCTTATTTTGAAATGGCTTTAATTTAGAAATGTAATTTTCCTCTTGAATCTCAGTTATAGTTGCAACTTGGAATGTTGACAAATGTAGAAGCTGATGAATCATGTAGTAAATGCTTCAAAGTTTACTGTAGCTTGTCTAAACTTCAAAGTACTGTAAAAATGTCATAATTGATTATGATGAGCTATACCAGGTCTTTTATTCTCAACTGGTAATTGCTTTGATAAGATAGCTGGTTCCTGATTTGATTATGAAGCTAAACTTTTGATTTATATGCAAGTGTAGTCACACTAGATTGTAGGTGTTATTCAGCCCATGGATAATGTTATGATATACTTTAAATTTGGCATTTGTTGGCACACTTTTTATATCCATTTAAGTCTTAAACTTTACGCACTGCCATCAGCCTTTGTAGTCGCTAACTGAAATCAAATTCAATATTAATGCTGACTTGTCTTACGCTGCCAAGTTTATTTCCCTCTAAAGGAGTTGAACCTTTTTGTGTTCATAGTCTTTTTGCGCGTCATGTTGGGAGGCCTCCCAGCAGGGGATTTTTATCTTCCCCTGCAGAACTATGCGTTGCACACCTTAGAGATGCAGGGCTATCCTGCATAGTTTCTTTCATAAATGAGATTGTAGGTTGCAGGATTAGAGCGTGTTTCTTTTCTGAAGAAGGACACAAACCTGGCAGAGAGACAACTCGGATTATTTAAGTGAAAGTTGCGCCAAATTATCAAACTTTTTATCTTTCAATAAGATGACTTGAAATAAAACTTTTATTCTGTGGGCTGAATTCAGACAGAAATCAGACAGAATTTGGCTTAATGTTAAAGACGGTTGTGCAAGTACCCTCTTATAGCAGGAGTGAGCAGCTGCAGCTT
This sequence comes from Solea solea, assembly GCF_958295425.1. Taxonomy (NCBI): domain Eukaryota; kingdom Metazoa; phylum Chordata; class Actinopteri; order Pleuronectiformes; family Soleidae; genus Solea; species Solea solea. The sequence continues at coordinate 16,242,617 of NC_081144.1, read as the reverse complement.
TTTAATTTATTTTTTGTTATTTGATTTGTTTCTTGGATTGACTTGGTGTCTGGAGCTTTGTGGTTAACAGTGATCATGTAAATGTGTAAACACAAGTGGTCTTTTGACTATTATTTGCGAAGCTGGCAGCTGGTTGAAATGGTAGGACTTTATGGCTTGCCCAAAGTGGGATTTTTGATAGAGCATAGGGTTAACACCTCACCATATACTAGCGTTTTCAGCAAACAAGTGTCTGTAGTCTGTTATTACCATGACTTTCTTTCAAATTTCACAATTTAGGCAGCTTGTAGAGTCATTAGGAAGATGCTTAATCCCAATGTCTTGGTTGGTTGCATGAGAAACTGCTATCTCTTAGATGTGTTGGCGAAGTTCCTCTTCCGATTTTTGTAGACTTGCCCTAAAGTTTCTCTCCGCTTTAACTCTTGTTGAGCTATGCATTAAATGATTCCTCCAACTTGTCTCCATATCAATTTTTTTCTCCCTGCAGCCTTCCACCACCCACTGCTGCTGTTGCATCTGCTAAAGGTAGCCGTATCCTGATTCACTGCATCTTCATGTGTTGGGTAAGAAGTGTCATTGGACTACTAACAATGTAAACACCTTTTAAATGCTTGATCTAATTTACCAAAATGGTTCATCAGTTTAGGACAGAAAATCATTGACTTTGACATTCTTGGGGTCAGTAACCTGACCTCTAAATGTTTGGGAAACCATGCATAAGATTGCAAGCTCTCTGCATGACCCAACAGCATTGATATTTGAGTAAATTAATTGCTCAATTTTTAAATCAGTCAAGATTTTATGAGCTGGGTCTTCTTCACACAACAGAGAACAAGGTAAATTGAGTCGACTCGTAACATGGTAAGGCATTTCATCCTTCCCCTTCTTCTCTGTGTGTGAGGAAATCTGGCCACGGATCCTGACTGAGTGGCATACTGTGGCTGTGCAGTTTCCAAAATCAGACAAGGATCCATCTGATTTTGTGACTCGGCCTGTCATGATATGCATTTATCTTCTTCCGAAACAAAGGATTGGAATGGACAGGTTTGTAGTACAACACATCACTTGTAGGTGGTGAAGCATTTGTTTAAATTGGGGTCAAGCATTTTAAGGCGTCTGCTTTGTCAATACTCTGGTGCCACGTCTTGCTAAACACACAAGAAGCTCTGAATTGTGAAACTGCTGCCTCTTGCAGATGTTACAACAGCAATGACTGTTGAAAGGCTGCAGGGAGAGAAAACGAGATCTGAGGACAGGAAAGTGGAATTGATTTCATGCTTAGTTAAATGAGGGTTTCAGCAGAGGACCTTTTTGTGGCGAGGCTACAGAATCAGAAGGAACATTTGTCTGGGCAACTGGGAGATTTACAGTTTTTCATGCAGCCAACCAAGACATTGGGGTTAGCATCATCCCAATTGGCTGGCAAAGATTGCTTGTTACTGTCAGTGTAGGACAGGAAAGGCAGGTATAGGTTAGGGAGTGCATCCATCGGTGAGCTTTGACTGGATGTGAGGACCTGTCACACTTGACCAGGTGAGCTACCTGAAGATTTGTCATTTGTTTACTTCTTTTTTTTTTTTCTTGTGACTTATCAAATTCTTCCTTGTTTTGAAAAGATGGAGGCTGCAGCACATTCCTGGGTCAGAGGACTCCATGTTGGACACCACGACCTGGAGAATTCCTGTCCTGGATGGCTGCAGTGATGACCTAGCCCAAGATGAACCGACTCTTCTACGACAAGGACTTTGCCCAAGATGAACCAACCTTTTCCACGGGATGTCTTCAGGTAAATTCTTTCAGATGGTACTCAATATGTTTAATCCATATTTACTTAATACTAAAGTGTGCTGACTCTTATTTTTTTGTTAGATGTTGGACCTTGCCAAACTGTACACATGCTTCAATGGCTGCTACGTCACTCTGCCCAATAGGACATGGTCACTGAGATTTTAAAAAAATGTTTTAAATGGACTTTAACCCCCCCTGTCCCCACTGACCCACAACCACACATGACAAAACACTGTACATGTGATGCATCACCACACTAAAGTACAGACACTGCTACTTTCAGCCTGTTTCAGTCTGTAAAAGATCGCAAGTCCTCTGCATGACCCAACAGCATCGATGTTTGAGTTATTTAATTGCTCAATTTTTAAATCAGTCAAGATTTTATGAGCTGGGTCTTCTTCACACAACAGAGAACAAGGTAAATTGAGTCGACTCGTAACATGGTAAGGCATTTCGTCCTTCCCCTTCTTCTCTGTGTGTGAGGAAATCTGGCCACGGATCCTGACTGAGTGTCATACCATGGCTGTGCAGTTTCCAAAATCAGACAAGGATCCATCTGATTTTGTGACTCAGCCTGTCATGATATGCATGTATCTTCCTCCGAAACAAAGGATTGGAATGGACAGGTTTATAGTGTAAATCACATCACTTGATGGTGTACATACACTGCTACTTTCAGCCTATAATGTTTGACATTGAAAACTTGTATTTATTGCCTTCTTTATATTAAGTAAAACTTTTGTTCTTAACTTCATGGTTGACTTGTATTTTTTCAGTGATTCTGTGATGATTGTTATTTTGACGAGTTAGTGCTTTTAACTTAAAGATATGGAATTCTTTTAAAACGAATTGCACTGATCTGTTACTGTAGACTTGGCACCTTTTGACACTGCTCCAAGTGTTCGGTTGATCTTAACCAGAAAACTCAAACCCTATATGGATTTGTACAAGTTTTTATAGGGAATATAGTAAATTGGACTCTAAAGCGGGGAATGCTACAGTGGATGGTGATGCTGCTACTTGCCCCATCTCACAACTTCCTTACTTCTAGCCACTAACACTAAATATGGCTAATGTATAAAAATATGCCACTGAACATTAGACTACTTTGCTTTAAAATGTCTTCTTTTAACTACAGATGTGTTTTTACTATTTTATTTCATCTGGCTTTTCATTTTATCTTTTAATTCTGTCTTTACTATTTTATGCTTAAAAGTTTTATTTTTTTACTATGGAAAGCACTTTGTAGAGTTGTTTTGAAAAGTGCTATTCAAATAGTTATTTAAACAGTGTTGCAGTACCATTAACACCAGCAGCAATATGAGCAGCCACACATGCAGTGCTAATATTTCTGATTGTCTCAGCCTCAGGTAGCTGATGTGATGAATCATAGCCAGATGAGGCTCCACACATTAGTGCAGGAACAACTGAGCGGTAGACAAAGAAGTCAGTGGCTTGTTGCAAGCTGCAAACACTGGTGACCCAAGATGGAGAGAGGGCCGAGGAGACGGTTCTTCCAGTCTCAGCATCCAGTGTTTCATGAATTCGACAGGAAGAAGAGATGACCGACATTTTGCATGCTTTTGTGGACAAGGGGGCTGATTTTCTTTAAAAAAAATGTTTTTATCAAATCACCAGTCAATTATTTTATTTGATTCCTTGGACCAGAAAATGTTGAAAAATATTGATCATTGTTTTTCAAACCTGGAAATGATATTCTCAAATGAACTGGTTTTAATGATTTGTGTTCTATGGAACAAAGAAATTTAAAAACTAGTAGCGCAAGCGGTTCTGAACGGGTTTGAGCTTGAGGGCTCGCGAGTCTACATGTGCCCACGTCGCCATGCACGCCTCTAGCTCATCTCCCATTCATTCACCGCTTGTGGTACTAGTTATTTTCAGTGCTAAAAATGGACATTTTTGCCGCGCCCGTTCTCATACGCCATGTGACATTTTAACTAACCATAAGCATCATAAGCTCCTGAAGTTGTCCACAGTGACCTCACCAAGTTTAAAGGTGATGGCACGAAAACCCTAGGACAAGTTCGTTCAAATACCATTGGTGCGAAATCGCCAAAATCGCCAATTAATGAACGTTCAATCCAAGATGGTGGCTTTCCTGTTGGTTTTAGAGCTTAGGTCTTCACTTCCTTTTTTGAAGTTTTGTATATGTACGCTAAACTTGCTCCTCAGACCAACAAGTTTTCAGGGGCGGAGCAGTTATTTGCCCCTCCCTCATCCAATTTTTGGCACACATTCCCCGAACCTTTTTCAGACGTAAATTTTCACCAGGTCTGATGCGGTCACAAAAATGTGTTTAAATATGTTTAGGGCTTTAAGAATGTGATTCATTGTGAAGAATAATAAAGAATAACTCCTTCAGTTTCAATAGGGTTCTACGCACCTTGTACTTGAACCCTAAAAAGTGATTTTATTATTCTATAGAAAGACCTGGCAGTGTGTAGCCTATATACAACATTTGAAGCTGAATTGCAGACTTGTTGATTTCTCGCAATGGTTGAATGTGTGTTAATTCTGAATTTGCATTTTATAGTCGAGCGGTAATTATTTTCATTTTAAGATCAGACTGGGATAGAAGCAATTTTATCTTCTAAACACACTCGTACGTTTGTCACTATCAAAGATACACAAGTGTGTTTGCCTGTTGTTTGAAGCGTCTGTTTGTTGACACTTCAGCGTCTGAAAAGATGGCTATGAATCCCTGTGAGGAACAAAGAAAGTGGTCTGGTCAAAATCTTTTCTCCCCTTGATTTAAGATTTCACCAAAATACAGATACTGACCTGCTCCACCTTCAGAACTGAGTTGACCAGCTGTGCTTGTTTCATTCTGGGTAAAAGTACACCTTTTCCCAAATACTCTGAAACAAAAAAGTGCAAGTCAATACTATGCAGCGGTGTCTTTGATGATCACCGTGTTTCATTGTCACATTCTGAAGGAGAAGATGCGGTGTATTTTGTATGATGAAGAAAAAGAGATGGTAATACTTAATACTGCTTAAAATAATATTAGGAAGAAGAAACAAGCATTTTAGTATTTGAAACAAAAAACAACAACCCAGAACTTGTATAACCCCAGACTCACCATTCAGCTTTGCTAAGCCCATTTCAATTCCTCTCCTTGTACATTTTTCTAAAGCTGTGATCTGAAAAAAGAAACATGATCATTAACTGTTTTGTCCTCAGTTTGTGTTCACGTGAACAAAAAGTTTTATTTAGTGTCCTGTACCTTAAAGGCTCCTACTTCACTTTCCATCAGTGTCAGAGTAAAACTAAAGAAAACATAGAAAACAGGTCAAATCTCATCAGTATTTGTTTGTTAACTTTAGCACCGACATGCATGCGTGTGTATGTGTGTGTGTGCGTGTGATGCTCACTTGTCCAGTGAAATCGAGCTTTTCACTCTTCCAGAATCAACCCATGCTCTACTGCTCAAGTTTGAGATCTGACAAAGGAAAAGGGTTTGGGTTAATAATTTGTTATTTTGTCAGCGACTTGTTTTAAAAGAATTCAGCTGCATGTTCTATTTGTGCAAATTGAAGCTTTAAAACGGTACATTTTACAGCTAAAAACAAGTATATATGTACAACCACTGTGGATTGAATGATGACATTAGCCACTAAATGTCCAATGTGTCAAATTTAGGAAGTACATTTAGGTATTATTTTTACTTGGTAGAATGTGAAGATGAACAAATAGGCCTATATATATATATATATATATATATATATATATATATATATATATATATATATATATATATGCACATATATACATAAATGTGCATGTGTGTGTATATATATGTGTATATATATATATATATATGCACATATATACATAAATGTGCATGTGTGTGTATATATATGTGTATATATATATATATATATGTGTGTATATATATATATATACACACACATGTATACACATAAGTACCTCCGAATTATTCTTTCATATTTATGGACCAGCATAATTTTACAATAGCCCACAATGAACAAATTAAATAAAAAATAAATAATAAATAAATAAAATGTTTTGATGCTAACAGCTACATATTTTCTTATTTTCAACACACTTGGAAGGGAAGCGCAAGGTGGCAAGAGAAATGAAAAATGTAAAAGCACTTGCAATCATTTTGAGAATTGGATTAAAAATATTTATGTTTAAATTGTGCTCAAAATGACTTAAGAAGTATTGTACGTGCCTGCAAAACACTTTTGGAACACACAAATATGTTGTTGTTTTTTTACATTGCAAATAGGATATCTTTACTTTAATCATCCCGTCCGGTTGTATTTATCGGACAAAAACATAAAGTTACTCACCACACTGAGTTTGAACAGTGGTGTCTGAGTACCGTTTGACTGGATTGCAAAAGCCTTGACAGCACCCAGGAAACCCAGTCTAACAACACCAGACTGGAAGGAAAACATGGGAACCTCTGTGGCATAAACCTGCAGATTCATTGGCAGACCTGGAAACATTTTTGGGAGCTGCAAAGAGAGAAACAGAGGATGCACGTGAATATTATATTGACTTCATCAACAGTGTCAAGTGACGAGGGGCAGCAAAACCAGTGTCATCTGTACAAGCATATTCAAAACATTTTAAAATATTAAAATTTGACTGCGATTTCGTATGTATCAACATACCTGAGGGATGTATGGTCCCATTGAGCTGGTATTTAGGTGCAGAGGAAAGTCTGGAGGGATCTGAGATGAAGAAACATCATGTCGTATCCACAGATATTGTTTAGGGCTAGAAAACGTCAATCTATTTTTTAAGGTTTTGCTTACCATGCTGTCGGTGATGAAGGCCTGAAACACTCCGGCGGAGTACAATCCATAGGAAGCAGAGTTCAGGGTGAATTCTGACAAACCCACTGAAAACATGTAGCCGTGCTGCTCAGGCACAGTGAAAGGCTGGGCATCAAATGGAGGCTCACTGTGAGTTTTAATATTGAAGAACTCTCCCTTTAAATAAAACGTTTCAAATGATCATATATTAGTGTTATTTAAAGTGATGTTTTATCTCACATTCACAAGCCTTCATTGAGACCATGTTGAACATAACACTGTTTGTTTTTAAACAAAAATAGATATAAACAAAGTAATGACATAAGATTAGTCCTTTAAGTCACTACCACTGCAAACAGATAACAAAGAACTCTCTCCATGTGTGTCCTCACCTTCAGTCCTAGATTCAGACTTGAAACATCAATGACAGGCGAACCAGTGAGAGAGAGGTTCATCGTAAGAGCTTGACCCACATCAAAGGAAACTTAATAGAATAGAAAAATTATGTATTCAGTAAAAATCTATACATATAAATGTATATTTTACTTTTAGCTTAAGTATTAGTACTAACATACAAGTATAATTCAATTGATTTTATTTTATAAGAAATTAATAATTAATAATTATTCATTAGAAGACATAAACAAAACAGCGTAAATAAAATCACATCAATTAAAAGTGATAAAAAGCTAATATGAAAAATATATATATTAAAAGTATGAACATAAAAACAGAACAGCAACGGGTGAGATTAATTAAAAGTCACAGATTTTTCTTGAAATAAATGTTTTAGTCCCCAAAACTGTAATACCATTCATTGTCTGTAGATGGTAGTCTAGGTCTGCAGTCAATTCCTCCACATGAGAGCAAATCTGGTGAGAGAAGACCAAAACAAATGTCCTACTTCAGTGTTCACCACTAGAAATGTGAGAAGTTTCACCTGAGTGTAAAGTGGGGGAACTTTGTGTGGAGAAACACTCACACTGCTCTCTATTTTACGTCTGATATGTTGTCTGAACTGGCTCACAAATGGTCGGAACATCCAACTATGTACAAGTGGAAATGCAAGGGTTTATATGATGAAGTCAATATCAACTCCCTCGAGTTCTCTCTCGCTCTCTCTGTTTTATTATACCTCGCTCCACCACGGAAGCGTATGTCCACATATCCAACTTGAGCGTCACAGCTGACAGTGGTGACAGACAAATGCCCGTCAGCATTTTCCCCCAGCTCCACTGCAGATACCACATCCACATTAAACAAAGCCATGTCAAAGGATCCACCATCATGTCTGAAAATACACAGTATGAACAGTTCAGTGTTTCCTCATTTTAGGTCTTCATTATAAGGTGCCCAAAGCCCCATCCATGTGTTGATTGTATGTATCACAACCACAATCAGTTACATCAAAAATGCTTGTAAAATGACCTGATTCAGGGATATGTTCGTGTTTTCATCTGCTCCTCCTTATTTCTTTAGATTTTACAATAAATTGGAATAGTAATTTATCAATATTGAAACATGACGTCACTATCAATTCTAGGCTGTCATGACAATAGTGAGCTACATACTCTTTGGTCAGAGATATGTCGATTTATTGCTCAGTGTTCAATGTTTTAATGTTATACAAACCAAAGACAATGTTAACTTTCACATTCACTTCGTGTTACATACCTAAACAGGCCTGTTGACACAATGGGAGAAAACAGGAAGTCATTGTTATCGGTCATTTCAAATCAGCTCATTTGCATCTGATTTAGGGAAGTATGGCCAGTTTTAATATTGATATTCATCCAAATGTATGTTTTTTTCTTAATGAGATTTAACTAAAATAAAAAAAGGAAATGTGTTAAATCCTAAAGGATAATTTAGTATAACATGAAAAGGTGATTTGAACAAACATAACCACACATGAATACAAAACCCCCCCGTGGACATCAGTTCCTGTGGTTCATATAAATGGTGGAGATTACAGAAAACTCACATGCAGCCATAGTGTGTCTTCCACTCTCCAGTTAGTGCAACACTGAGGCCTAACATGGATGCATTGACTCCTGTGGTTCCAGGTGAGAACTCAACAGATGGTTGTGGGAGGTCACACTTTCTTACACTAGTGCTAAAGCACATGGGGAGAGCACAGGGAGGTGTTATACAGTATGACGACACCTGAGCAATAAAAACAGGTATACTCAATATATACAGCTCAAAAAACAAGGCAACACCTGAATATAAACACATGAGAACTTAATGAATAGAACCTTTCGGCTGCAATCTTTACTGATAATGTAACATCCATCAATGGAAAACAAAACCACAAACCCTGTGCAGGATTTGATTTAAAATCACGCAGAAGATCAAAGACGATGATGATTCAGTGTTTTTGAGCCTATAGACTATATAACAAGACAAATATTTACCACAGCTGTCAGTTCAAAAGTCAAATACACACATCTTTAAAGAGTGGACAGCATGAACAGGTTACCTTCAATGTGAACATAATTGAAAACAAAAAGGACACACCAGTGTTCAAAAAAGTCACTAAAACCTACCCTGTTAGTGTGTAGTCTATGCTGCCCAAGAAGCCTATGTGAACTTTACCACTGATGTCGGGGAGGGTGATGTTCCCCAAAATCTTCTGAGTCCAGTCTGTAACTGTGTTTTTTGCTGGGACGAACAGTACAACAGATCATACAGTCAGATTTTTTTGTACAAAAAGAACTCCAAAATACTATATCCTGTCACGTGGAGAAACAGTTATTTGGTGCATCAATGAATGTACAAGTGTAAATTTCCCCGTGCCTTACCATACTGAAGTCCTTTGTTGTTCAGGATCATTTGAATTGCAGGGTTTTCTCCACAGGTACAAGAGCAAAGCACAAGCACCACTAACATGTGCAGATGCATGTTGCTGGGTGCACTGTTTGTAAATACAAGTCTTTACATTTACTGTGAGACACGAGTATTTCTGAAATGAAGCATGTTCACAGTGAAACTAACCAGTTATTTATGTTGCATACCTGAATTACGAGATGAAAAATGCTCCTGCTGTTTCTTGTCCTCTCCGCTTCTCTTCTGTGGGTTTATGTACTGCAGCTTGTGTTTCTTGAGAAGTGAAACTCATAACATGTGACTCTGTCAGAAGGAGCTGGATTGGTGGAAGGAAGACAAAATATGCTGTTTTGTTTTTTTTAATTATTCTGCTCTGGCTGTCTTCATTATTGAAGGGCAGCCCGTGGCCAAGTGGAAAGTTGACTTGTAACCGGAGGGTTGCCGGTTCAAATCCCCACCACCCCCAGTGTGGCAGCCCACTGCTCCTAATTCTAGGATGGGTCAAATGCAGAGGAATAGTTTCCCTAAGGGGATTAATAAAAAAATTAATCTTAATCTTTAATCCACTGAGACATTACGTGTGTGGAAAAAAATCCATGACATTCAATATATCAAATAGGAATTGAGATGTTGATAGAGATATGACACTCTAAATTGACTGTTGTTTGATCTTTATGTGGCCCTGTGATGCACCCTTCGATGAAGCGGTAGAAGATGGATGGATGGATGGATAGAGATATAGCTTGTTCTGTACATGCACGTGAGCACTGTGGGTAGAGTAATCATGGGTGTAGAAGCATCAGAAGCTTTTTTTTTTTTTAGAACATCCTCATTCTTAGACTCAAGGCACATGATACTCAAGTAAAGGAAGTGAAACTCCTGTCTTGTTTAGGACTTTTACTGAACTTTTCAAGCTGTAACTGATGATGCCTAACGCAGACCAACAACAGTGAAGCAGCACATCTGCTCTGACTGACTGAATCCTTACGATCTGTAGCTATGATTTGTATATTTTGTTCTATTCTTCTGTTGATGTGCATAAGTGCATCTCCACTTACCCTTTTGTCTAAAGATACAGGTTTCATATACAGTAGGTGGTCATTTTGTATAGGTTGGGTCACAAATTCACGGTTATACAAGTAAATACAACATTAAAAGATGATTAAATACTGATAAAATGTTCACATGTTGTCGAATTTATGTTTGTTTTTAAACAGAGTTTGTGCACTTGAGTTAAGTTTCGTTATGATGTCATGGCGATGTCATTAACAAGTAGCATTGTGCGTTAGATAATCATGGTGGCTGTTATAATTATATTGATGAACCTAGGACGGACAATAAATTGATGTTGTCATTTTAATTTCATCACATTTCTGTTATGATAAAACAAGGAAACTGTGGACATCTATCTTTGAAAGACAGAGATGTACACTCATACCTTTCTGTTTTTATTTTGTAGTCTTCACTGTGTCCAAGGTGTGCAAGGCGTTTCATGAACAAAAAAGAGAAATAAACTGCCAAAGACAGCATGAAGTGTGGTCATTGTTGAATCAGTGTAGCTACTCCTTCTATATTTAGTATTTATATCGTAATTGAAGGTAATTGAGGTGTTGTGAGTGCTTTCTTTAGTTTGAATGATATTAATTCATTGGAGTGTTACAGCTGAAATCGACCATTTTCTTTGCTGCAAACTGAAGCCTCAAAGAAAGAAGAAAGTCAAATGTCTCAGACTGTTTTTGTCCCTTTGTTACATTTCACTGGGCAAGGAAACATTAAAATCACCAGCCATAAAATATTTGATTTATTTTTTTCCTCTTGTAATTCAACAAACCCTTTGTCTGGCACACAGTTCCATTAAACCACGATCAACATTTTCACTAGGAAGAGAATATTATCAGACACTTTTTTTTTTCTCCATATAACACAATTAGGGCCAACTTGCTTGCACTTTGTATTCATTTCATCCAGAATGAAACACCAAGAAAACATACGAGCCAACAGGACTAATATACAGGTGTAACTTAGAAAACAACAACAAAAACAACCATTAAATTATTTTTGTTTAAACAACTACACATTAGTTACTCATGTAAATGTATTATTATTAATGCACACAGCACCACTTGATCTGAAGGATGCTCTGGTCTTGTGTTTTCTCCCTCAGTGGGATAAATGATATATCTAGCAGCTCAAAAACCAGTAACAACATATTCACTCCATTGTTTTTCACACATTTCATTCCCCAGCTATAAACACGTACACACTCACAGTTAGAACCACGTCAGACATTTTCACAGAGTCTTTGATAAGTTTGCATGAAGACATGAAGCATGGACAGGCCTGAAAATGTCTCCTTCATGTTCCTCTGTCCAGTCAATAGAACATATGGAGCGAGAGAAGACTAGACATTTACACTATGATTGTGAGCTTGTTATTGCACATTATCACAAAGGCAAAATAAAATGATGTATAGGCTACATTTCACACAAACAACCCTCCTCTTGAGCTTCTGTGTCAAGTGATGGTTTGATAACGTCTGCGTGATGACAGCCCGATGTAGTGTGGTATTCTGGGACATCACTGTTCACTAAAGGTCATCGCTGAAGCTCTCAGTCGTGGATATTGTACCTGTACGCCTCTATAAGTCCTTCAACGGAGTGAATGAAACCAGATATGGCACATATGCCTCCAATAACAAAAATGGCCACGTCGAAGAAGACGTGATGCCACAGGAGATTCCTCCACTGCAGCTTCAGGTGGAAGAGGCTTGGCAAGAGGAAGCAAAGGCCAGCGCCGGTGAGACTCCCAGTTAAGCCCATGAGGAGGGCAAAATGGGGGACAAAGATGGCCATGAGCAAGGTAAAGACCACCAGGGCAACTCGAAGGCCCAGACCCCATGATTTCAACTGCCCAGCAGGGCCATAGCAGTCAGGAAAGAGGGCTCTGCCTCCATCCTGGAACAAGGATTTCTCCAGAACCTCTACTGCAGCAAAGAATGGAAGTGGGTAAGACAAGAGCGCCTTGGACACGAGGAAGATGTTCACCACAGCCCTGATGGTTGAAGGCAGATTATCTGTGATGACCTCTTTGGTGGTATCTGCCCATGTTAAGTAGGCCACAAGGGCAAAGAGGCCCTTGAGGACACAAGCACTAATGTGAGTCCAGTCCATCATGCAGTGGAACTCACTGGGCCTCTGCATGTTTCCCTCCAGGGAGGGGAGGAAGATCTGGGAGGTGTAGCTGAACACGATGATGCCAATGGAGATGGGGAATTTCTTCACATCAATATAAAACTTGACCTTCTCCCAGGCCCACTCACGTGCCCTGGAGAGGCAGTAGGCAATCACGACGACGTTGATGAATATGTGCGCAACAGTGCACAGGAAGCTGAACTTGGACACGGCCTTTAGGTTCTTCAGGAAGGCGCACGGCAGGAGCGCGATCGTGGCCACCACTGACCAGGCTTTCTGGGAGAAGGGAAATCCCGGGAAGCTGTTGTACATCAGGTTCCCGCTGACCACCACGTACAAGATGCAGGTCATGACCAGCTCGATGATCTGAGCGACGTTCACCACGTGGCCGCCCAGTGCGGGGAAGCGGGGCATGCAGCACGCATTGGCGATGTCCACGTAGGAGTCCCTGACGCGCACTTTGATGCCATCCTCGTTCTCCTCGTACAGACACGCGATGAGGATTTTACCCGTGTAGCAGCACACCACGGCCGCAAAGATAATGAGGAAGAGACCGAGGTATCCGCCGTGGAGGATGGCGTACGGCAGGCCGAGGACGAACATGCCCTGCGGACACAGAAGCGCACATTAGCCACATCGCAGTGACAGGCCGGGGCCATGTCACAGCTCACACACCTTACATAATATATCTAATTAGGATTTGTTTTGTGTGTGTGGGATTGTGTGAATATATATATATATATATATATATATATATATATATATATATATATATATATATATATATATATATACCTATACATTTACATATACATATGTGTACATTCGTGTTGTTGAGCGTGATATATTTTTCGTTTGACAGGAAAGTAAAATCGATGTATACCAATCTAAAAAAAAAAAAAGATTAATCTGATTAAATTGATTCAACCATAACGTTCTCTGAAACCTCACCCTCAATTCTGTTGGCTTTGATCTGAATATAATTAGTGCCAGTACATCAGTATCAGGCCATTTAAAAACGAATTTATTTGGCAATAATTTGATTAAAAATTGAAATCTGATGGAGCCAATGATAAGCACGTGGCTGCCACTCAGCCTCAGGTCTATCAGAATCAAACAGGCCCTGCCTGCAGCTTCACTGATAAAGAGATTTGAATGAATAAATTGTAAAGACCCTTGATTGCAGTGAATTCACTAAATTGGAACGAGTGTTCTATTAAAGCTTGTATTTATGTAACCCATTATTTACATATTATTTTTAATAAATCAGGTTTGAATGTTTTTGGGTTTTTATTTAATCCTATAATTCATACTACATGGGTGATGCTGTCGTATTGTTCTGATAATTGGCTGAAAACAAAAAAAAAACAATTAATCGTTTTCAAATCACAAAAATCTAATTTTTAAGCAGTCACCAAATCGCAAAACCTGCAGTTCAATTTTATCAATATTTGATTGTTCTTTTTTTCCCTACTAATGGAAAAAATAAAAAATAAAAGATACTCTACAACAACCTTTCATTAAAACACTTCAAGGTCCAGTTTGTAGAATTTAGGAATAATCTAGCCACAGAAATGTCATCGTCTAAATTTAACTGCTGTGGTTTCATAACCCTCCTCTTCCATGAAGTCCGCCATGTTGTACCAGGATTCATTTTGGTTGAAATATGAATTCTCACCCTCGATGCCACTAACTCATACACACTGCTCCTTTAATGTTTTGATAGTGTCAAGTGTTAATGCTTCATTAAATCACATTTATTATTACCTAGTTAATATTGCACTAAAGCTGACTTAAAAAAATGCCAGTAAAATCACAGTTATATATTATCCCCACTTCATTCAGCCCTAATGAAAACTCCACAGATTGTTTCCAGTTCTATTATGTTCCAGTGTTGAATGTGGACACATCTTCAAGGTGACTGTGGACACTGAGGCCTGCCTTCATGCAGCAGCAGGTTTTTTATTTTTTTACATTTATGTAGAATCACAGTGATATATACCTGAATGGCGTTGGTGACGTTCCATCCAGCCTCCCAGGACGTGATTTTTGGTTTGTCCTCATCCAGAGAGCCTCCTGCAATCTTCAGTGATGAAGGCCTGGGCCCGGTGCCGTCTCTCTGGTAGTGGCTGTCTCCATCCAGCTCCCCCTCTCCCTCCTCCATGTGTCCCCCTTCCTCCCCCTCCCCCTGAAGGACATCCATCTGCATCCCTTGCCTGTAGTCATAATCCAGGTCGTCGCACTCGGCGAAACCCAAACCCTCCTCGTCGGTCGCGGCCTGGAAGCCGAGGCGGGCGAACACCCCGCTGACCTTGGCCTGAGATTTGTTGGACACCGTGTGGGCCGCGTTGGTCAGCTTGTTGGTCAGCTTGTGTCGGATGAGGTGAGCCATTTTCAACAAACTAAAGAAAATGCAGTCTTGCAAATAAAGAAGTGATGTCACAGAGTAAAGAAGCAGCGAGGCAGGCGCATGCAGGTGTTTGTAATGAGAAGTCTTCACTGTAAAGTCATGCCTGTTGAAAACCAAGAACCACAGCCTCCTGAACCGTCTCAGCCAAAACCTTCAAAATAAATCCTCAGCCTCTTCTCTTGACTTGATCATCCATGTTACTCCCTTGACTCCAAAAGACACCGAGACAAAAGAAGAGAAAATGTGTCCTCATTTGTGGTTAAAGAGGACAAAATTGCATTTTTCTTGTTCCAGTCGGGGTCCTGATGGTGAGAGCGCGAGCGCTGGAATCTGTGACTGAGAGAGAGAGAGAGAGAGAGAGAGAGACGGGCGTGCACGTGTTTGCAGAGAGAGTGTTGGTGTAGCGGCTCGTGCATAGTAGAGCTGTCACGAATGATAGAGGGAGAGAGAGGGAGAGAGAGAGGAAGGCAGAGAGAGAGATTTTCCTATTTGCTATTTCCCACTTTACATTTCAGTAATATCATGGTAAGGTGGGGAATTTCTTAGTAATGATTTTTTTTTTTTACTATAAGTGTAACAACTTCATATATTTGTATTTTTTTTTGCAATCAAATCAAATGGATCAATTTCATGTTGAAAAATGGCCCACGTACACAATCTTTAGTCCCGAGGTGACGTTGGGACTTGTTGGACACAGCTGTGAATGTGTAAAAACCGTGAATTGATTTTCAAAAATGATAATTTACCTGTTTGGGATTAGATTTAACACACATTCACATTGTTATTCTCGAGCTTTTATATGATACACGACGTGACATTGGAAATAAGTAAGATGACTTGAACATTGCCTCCCTGTTGCGTCACTTCGTCTGTGTTAATTTATATGTTAAAACTAATGTACTGCGGAGATGAGGAGATCAAATAGTTCACCTGCCTTCATGCTCTGTTCCGTCAACAGGTCGACAGACACAGCAGCTGGTCAATGTTGAACAAACGCCTCTGCACCCATTTACATCGTTAAACATTCAACAAAATAAAAGCCTATATTTTAAACAAGGCTCACAATTTGCGTGGATGCATAATTCAGTTTGTATCAAACAACCATGACTAATAGTACTGAGTATTTCGTTGCAATAAAATACAACTCTTCCACTTGACCCGTTCAGCTGCAAAATAATTTGTATAAATTGTGAAATGAACCATATACTTTGAGTCTCTCTCTCTCTCTCTCTCTCACACGCGCGCGCGCGCACACACACACAGCGTATCCTCATACTCATGTTCATTTTCTGTGATGGATATAGACAAATGGCCTTATTTCTATTATCTTACATCTTTAAAAAATGAAATGAATACATCTGCGTAAAATGTACACAATGAGACAATTACAGATTTGTTTGACCAAATCATTTGATTCCTTATTTTTTTCCTATATAATTACATAATGGATTAATATGTACAGCGTGAACATTGGATTTAAATATTTCCACTTTTATATTCCATACCTTAAAACGCTTAAAATGAATGACAGCTGTCTGTGGGAAATTCTCAAACACTGCGTGTGAACGTCAGCTTTCCTGCTCATTTAACAGCTTGTTTCCACAGGAGCATGTTCAACATTGTGTGGACTCTCATGCAACTCGTTGCTGATTTGTTGAACATCCTGCTGCTGCTGCTGCTGCTGCTGCTGCACCGACACCCAGCACCACGGACAGCTCCTGACACGCTTCTTATATGCCTCTCACTTAAATAAACACAATACATAACCCATTATTCATATACATGTGTTCTTTATTTATTCTAACATTTTAGTGAGCTACAGAAGATGTACATATAGAAGATTTACAAATATTCCCAGGAGGAGGCTCACTTCTCCTCCACATCACCTCTAATCTGCGGGAATATGAAGCGCCTCGTCTTTGCCTCCTTAATCTGCTGTGACACATCTGAGCAAAGCTGTCATTTTCCTGCAGCCTGCTGCAGAAACGTGGCCCACGCTGTGTCAAGAAGGCTCACAAACCATGGCATTTCTCTGACAGTTTCAACAAAAAAAAAAACAACATAAAAAACATTCTGCGATTAAGGATGTGAGAGTAAATAAGATTTTTTGCCAATGAGCAGACAGGGATAGTGCAGTGACAACACACACACACACACACACACACAGAAAGACGTTGACTTGGACGAGAGATCTAAATTTAGAATCAGCCAGAGGACAGAGAAAGTTCTGTATATTTTCATGCTCGGCCTGAGCTGCTTTGCTTTGCCAGCTGCTATTTGTGTTCGGGGCAACACTGTGTTTGTTAGTGAGTGTGTGTCATCAATGTCTGGAGGTGTGTGTGTGTGTGTGTGTGTGTGTGCTTGCGTGCGTGTGCGGGACAGTGAAGGGTCCTTGAGGCATCGTTCCCTCCCCCATCACATCCACAAACCCCGGGCTAACGCTGGGACAGAGGATGAGCTGCAAATGTCACACACACACACACACACACACACACACACACACGCGCGCGCACGCACAAATACTCCTTGCCCAACATTTACAAACCAAAGTGAAACGTAAAAGAAAGAAAAATATATGAATTTGATTTATAAAAATGCGTTTGCCAAATGTGATTTGTCTTCAACACCACAGATTTATTTCAGCTACTCCCTTCACGACAAAATGGATTTCCAGTCTGCCTTTTTTCTTCGAAAGGGTTTGGAGGTTTGGAGATTGGTTGCTGGGGCGACCAATTTAGCTACTAAGGCTATAAAGAGAAGGATTAATTCAAGCTTTGTGTGTGTGTGTGTGTGTGTGTAGGCCTGAGATATGGAGGGGCTTACAGCCTTGTCTAACAGCCGTGCAGCTCTGACTGGGAGCAGTAATCTCTGATAGTTGCCATGGCCACAGTAATTGTGTGTGCAATGAAATTTTGGAGAAAGGGGTTATTTTTATTTTTTTTGATGTAAGCATAATTTAAATGATTCAAGCCAATATATTTTGTTGAGTGTTGAGTAAAAAAAAGGCAAAATAAATCTTATTGAGAGGAACAAGCCCTTAGGACTTTCTTTTTTGATGATACAATTTTTTTCTTGCATTCATACAGTGATGCTGACTGGCTGATTGTGACCATAATGCTTTGACAAACAGCTTGTTTGTCAAAGCATCATGTTTGTTTCCTAATTATGCTTAGGATAAAATTAAAATAAAATGAAGTGCAGTGTGCACAGCTGAAATAATACATTTTCATTACTGCCTTTTTGTAAATGTTGAAATTGTCAAGTTATACAATAGAATTACTGTTGTCATTCCATTTAGCTAATTCATTGTAAAACAGTGTTATGTCTTCATGGGACACTTTAACAGTTCAGATAATTGTTGATGTTATTAGTAACACAGTGACATGTTAAATAACTCTGCTGTAAAAAGACACAGATGCAGGAATATAACTTTACAGCTTTTGGTGAAGACCTCCTTGCTAAACAGTATAACATGTTGGTAGAAGGTGATTAATTCTCTGACCAGTGTGTGAGTGTGTGGGTCTGCATTCACTGCACTTGGCTAAAACCTTCCTCACCTCTACTGTATGTTGTTTTTTGTTGGCCACTGTCTTCTTAATTATTGTTTATCTATTGAAATAAAAACCATAACACAGCATCTTTCAAACTATGGTGAACCCTGTTCCATATACCGTACAATATATGAAGGCCATGAAGGCCACCATATTATTCTGACACACATGGGAAGAGGAGGGGTAAACAGAGGAGTCCTCCGGTTTTTACAATCTGCAGTCTCACCTTTATGTCACAAATTCTCACACACTGGAACTTTAAGTTACAGCTTGTGCTAGTAGAGGGTGTAGAGTTTAGTGAAGAGTAATTTTACAGCACAGCTTTACTTAACGTCATTCTGACAGGTTATGCAGATCCAAACACAGCTCCTCTTCACCTTCAACGTCTAATAACTTCCTCATAATGAGACACAATCCCAGTGATACCACACACACACACACACACACACACAGTCACATGCATTCATGCAGACCCTACTACACATACATGAATGCATGAAAAGTGACAGGTGCACAAGCACATTAATCACTCTATGGCCCAAAAAGATCTGCTGGGCTTAAAGCAGGGACTTTTGAAGAGAGCATTCCTGACAGTATCTCTCTCTCTCTCTCTCTCTCTCTCTCTCTCTCTCTCTCTCTCTCTCTCTCTCTCTCTCTCCCTCCCTCTCTCTTTCTGTGTGTGTGTGAGTATGTACATGCAGGCGTGACAGAGTGCAGGGGCTTTTGTCCACGGTGTAACTCTGATATATAAAAGGTGCACAGAGTCACGATTTTGTGTGGACTGGACTCTGTTTCTCCATCTGACATTCCATCACACAGACACATACACACACTCACTGATCTTGGTCTCCATGAGGACTACCGGTCCTGACAAGGTCAGTGTTTAGGCCAGAAAAGGTCCTCAAGAGGTAACACACGCACAGACAGAGTAAGATTTAAGTCAGTACTGTCTGTGTCATTTTATTTAAACGCTTGGATTGTAACATTGTAATGTCACAAGATGGATGAAGCTCCATTTTAAATGTAAAAGGTCCTGTGATTTTGAAGTGGTCACGAGTGATTAAGCAACAGCGTTCCCTCCTGTCATGAGAACGTGGAGTGGAAATGATTTCAGAATTCTGTGAGTCATAATCACACACATAAGCAAATACTCATGACATGGACAGATGTTTTTCCTTTCAGAGACAAAAAAAAAAAAAAAATAATCTAGGAAGGTGACCTTGTGTTTTAGGGGTTGCTCGTTTTAATCTCTGGTGACAATATCTAAGTGTACAGAAAAAAAAACATGACCACCCTATTAGTATTAAAAACTAATAACAAGAACCAAACCTTGGCATTGTTAATTAACTCCTGACATAATTGGCCCTGTCTATGTCCTCTCCCTTTCCTGCCAAGCACCACTGCCATGTGTGATGCCAAGCAGCATCCATTTTGTGGAGGATGCTGCTTGGTATCACACATGGCAGTTCCACAGTGCTTGTAGACTATTAGTCCCCTTATGCCTCATCACTGCTGCCTTGCAGACAAGCAAAACAAGCAGAACGCTGCAAGCACTGTGCACGGACAGCGGCACAATGTTATATCATGCCTCCTGGGAGTAATGGACGACAGTGCGTGTGTGTGTGTTGGTCTTTGAGGAGAGAACAAAAATGGGGGTGAATTATTTGTATGAGTGGCTGTATGAGCATGCATGTGTGTGTGTGTGTGTGTGTGTGTGTGTGTGTGTGTTTGAGTATGTAGGCTGACCCAGATCTGCTTATTAGCATCAGGAGGAGGGGGACGACAGGCACTCAGAGCTTTGTGCCTGAGCACTGAACTGTGCTTGTGCTTCAGTGTCACACCATCAAGCTTCATATACTAACACACACACACACCACACACTTCTTCTTTTATTGTTCTGCTACCAAATATTTGTGCTGTCCAGGAAATAAACACACTTGGTCCATAAAACACACTTCCTCTATTGACTTCCTCTATTTTTAATTATCAGTTCATTAAGACAAATGCAAAAACAATGGCAACAGTAAATGTACATGAAATGACAGACATACAGTATTTGGGGATTTAACATAGAATGTACAGGTTCTGTTTGGTGTGACCTCTGTTTTTTTTTTGACAGATTTAACCTATCATCATATCACATAGATCTGACAAGTAACATACACTCTGGCCAACATAAGACTTTATATTCACAGTAAAAAAAATTTTTTTTTTGGATTAAATGAACAACATAACATGCATAAAACCCAAACAGAATTTAGGATTTAGATTTAGGCCTCTGTGATGTAATAAGTGGAAAAAATAATTGATAATGTTTTTGATGTTTCATCTCTGACATAATCCAGTTAATTCATGGATTACTGAATCGGGCTATAAAGGAAACTTGAAAGTTTTGTGTTGCTGATTAAGATAACTGTGTACATATTTTAGTAAATAAAAAGTGGCATGCCCCAGTAAAAATAAAAACAGAAAGCCACATCAGCAGAATCTCTAACAAGCAATAGTTTTATAAAAATGACACATGATAGATAGTGAGGGCATCTTTAAAATGTCTGTTGACTGGATGGTCTGAACTCAAGCGTGCAGTATAGCTCTCATGTGCAGGTGTCCCACATCACCAGCTGAGGCTTCACCCGGTCAACTGAGATTAACAGGATGGCAGACAAAAAGAAATCAGTCTCAAGCCTGAGGGAAAATGTCTGTTTACATGGGTTCATTCTAAACGGACTCCTCCAATTCTAGCAAATGTTCCTAGTTGACCCCAAAATTAAGGTGATGATGAGTAAACATTAGTAAACATGAAAATTAGTTTGCATGTACCTTAGATTAAAAACTGACATTTTTTGGATTTTTATGGCTGCATTGTTCCATTAAGGTAAAATGCCACTTCTAGAATTTTGAATCATTGACTGGATTTGAGCAAATTATTCTATACATATATTTTTTCAATACAGCAAATTAATATTAAATCATTCAATATTTGAAAGGATAATGTATATTTTTTTTCTTATGAGGCGGAACAAAGTCTCCGGCACCGAGATTCCAGTCGGACGTATTTTGTAGTAAGACACATTCAAAATGTCTTCGAAAGAGCGAGCACTCTGTCAGATCTTCTCATTTCAGGACTGTAAAACTTCTCCTGACCCGATTTTTGAACTCCCCGCCCCGGGTCTGACTCCCACAGCGTCGCCGATAGTGATAGATAACGGCTCCTTCCAGACCCGGGCCGGCTGGGCGATACCAGGGGCAGAGTTTGACTCTCCGCGGCTGCTCTTCAGGTCGGTGGCGGCTCGCAGCAGAGGGGCCGCCCGCAGTGAAACACAGATCGGTAACGACATCCCGAACCTGGAGCCACTGCGATGGCTGCTCAAGAGCCAGTTCGACCGAAACGTGGTCGTTAACTTTGAGATCCAAGAGCTTATATTCGACCATGTGTTCACACACTTGGGCATCGCCTCTGAGGTATGAATGCAATAGGGTTGATGTAGTTTATCCAATAGCGTAGTAAGTGTGGGTTACAAGACTGTCGGGGACACTGCCCCGTAATGTGAATTACCATCTCCTTTGTCTTGATAACGTTAATGTCATAGTGGTTGAGTTCACACACCTAAAAAGTCAGTAATGACCTCTTCTTGAGGTGGGTACTGTCTGTGTTTTATCTGTTGTATCCAACAACAACAAAAAAGTTCACTACATTCTTCACATTATCGCTATAAGTGTTTTTCAAGTCACCAAACCAGTGCATAATATATGAAAAAAACCCTAACATTTGCAAAGCAGCAAACAAATCAAACAGTCAGTACAACTAGCATCACATATTAGATCAGAGTCAGGGTGTTTTGTCATTTGTGAAACATATTTCTCTGTTGATAATGTGCTTGTGCAATGGCAACATACCAAAACAGTAACATGAGCTCTCTCTCTCTCGCACACACACACACACACACACACACACAATAATAAACTAGTAGACACATTTTACCATTCTTTTCCACATGGATGTGAGTGATGACCAGACCCTTATTTTTATTTTTTTGTGATTTTACAGGGCAGTGTGGATCACCCCATTGTGCTCACAGAGGCACCGTGTAACCCGCTGCACTGTCGGCAGATGATGTCAGAGTTGCTGTTTGAGTGCTATCGTGTGCCCTACGTTTCCTATGGGGTGGATGGTTTGTATAGTTTTTACCACGGCAACAATCAAAGGAACATCCACCCTCCGCACACTGGCATTGTTCTTTCCTCAGGATACCACTGCTCACACATCCTGCCAGTCATCAATGGCAGGTAAAGATTGATGGACACAGACGGCTGCTTATGTATTCTTGTTTGTTTTGTTCACTGCTCATTTTCATTTATATTTATTTACTTATTGATTTTGTCATTTTTTGTTCCTCATCCTGTTCCTTTCCGCAACACACATTTTGATTTAACAACATGAAAAACAAATGTCATATATCCATTTGTAAAGTGTCAAATCGCAACATTTCACACATTGAGCACAATGAGCCTTGGTGTCAAATCTCTGGCAGAACCAGATTCAGTCATGTCCAACCATCTGCCTCAGTTGGTTGGGGGAGAAAGGAGAAAATGGGAGAGAGAGGAGAGGTAAAGAGGGGTAGATGGAGGAAAGAGACCAGGTACCATTGACTAGTAGGTGTAAAGACAATAGTAAAATATCTATAGTGTAATAGTGTTATTCAAACTAGCAACGGTTTTGTTCAAGTGTCACAGTAAGATATGACATGGTGTTGTTGGGCCAGCCTGTACAATGATAGGACTCAGAAACTGAAGCAGCAATATGGAATTCAGCCCTCATTCACTGCAATATTTAAACCCGAGCTTTACCCACTGTGACATGTCAAAACTGTTACTTGACTTTAAACTTTTTATCTCACTGTTCGTATTTCCCAAGTCCATTTTTGTCCTGTTTTTAATTCAAGGTTGGACGCGGGAAACTCTAAGCGTGTGAATGTGGCCGGAAGCCAGGCAATGTCCTACCTACAGCGCCTCCTCCATCTGAAATACCCAGGTCACGTTGCTGCCATCACTCTCAGCCGCATGGAGGAGCTACTGCATGAACATAGTTACACTGCTGTTGATTACCATGAAGGTACAGTATGTCAGTGTATTTATATGTACAGTGTATATTCATTTTCTGGACATGTTTACAGTTCAGATATGTCAAATTACATAATTAACTGCAGACACCTTTTATTCCTTTCGTCTTACTCACTTACTTTCCATTTCCTCCATGTTGTGTTCTCTGCAGAGCTGGAAAAATGGCGCAGCCCATCGTTCTATGAGCAGGAGGTTCACCGTATGCAGCTTCCCTTCTCAATTAAAGTGCCAGGTGGCTGCGTGAGTGTGGAGGAGAGGCAAGAGAGAAGAGCTCAACAGCTTCGACGGCTTCAGGAGATCAATGCTCGCCGCCGGGAGGAGAAGCTGCAGCAGGACCAGGAGAGGCTGGACAGATTAATGGCAGTACAGGCAAGGAACCTACAACAGTTCCAACAGTGTCTGTATCAAAGTGTGCCAAAGCCTATGTGTGCTCATTAGAGGTTTATGTGTTCAGGAGCTGCTGGATGATGGCCTGTTGGATCAGTTTCATAAGAGCCTGGTGGAGCTCAACATGGACTCAGCTGAGGAGCTGCAGTCGTACATCAACAAACTGCAGCTGGCTGTGGAGCAGGGCAGACAGAAACTGCTGCAGAGTGATGGAACAGAGCTGAAGATGGAGGTGGGTTGCATGTCCAGTGAAACAGTTAAGTAAACAAAAAATATCATATGCTACATGTTAAAAAAAACATCTAAGTTCTTAGTTCAGTTGTTTTGTTTATTTTTGGCTACACAAATCAAGAATTAATCTAACAACTGTTATAATGGGAGAACTGATTTTAGTTTTTAATTGTTTGCATTCTTGCATTTCCAACATTATATTATCAAATACTTGATTATGCATATAGCTTGAGTGTATTATAAAAGCCGTGTTTTATATATGAACTGTATAACTTGGGTTTCAACTCGGGATGCATATGTATATATAAATTCATACACAGTACAGTATACTTTTGACATCTAACACACTGTAAAATGACAGCAACTGTCAAAGTTTGGAGCCACTGCGCTGCTGTGAAATTCAAATAATTCAATAAATAATTAGGTGCATACATGATCATTATCGTGCTGTGCTGTGCTGTGGGGCTCTTGCCATCATTTGCTGCGGTGGATGTACTGCTGCTGACACCAGGCCTGAGGCTGTTCTGTCGCTCTCTGTCAGGTATCTGAGCTGGAGCATCCGATAGACGAGGGAGATGGAGTGGCGCTCATGGATACTGACTTCCCTGAGGACACGCTGCCAGAAAAACCTGCTAATGTGGTTCAGGTAGTGGCACAGAGAAACTGAAAGTTTCATTCAGAGGCTCATTAATCCTGTGAACATACATATTTCAATATGTGGCAGAATGTGTGCGACGCGTTTTGTTTGTTACACTGTTTGTGTGGCAGAATAATATGAAAATAACTTTTCTCATGAACGGACACACTGGTGTTAGTTCTTCCAGTTGAAAGTTGAGAAATGACTTTCATCTTGTCTCCAGCCGATGTTCAGCGTGGCAGAGTACCATCAGCTGTTTGTGGGGACAGAGCGTCTGCGGTGTCCAGAGATCCTATTCCAGCCGTCGTTGACTGGAGAGGACCAGATGGGAATGATTGAGACGCTACAGTATGTCCTGGCCAGGTAATGATACACTTTAGGTGCACTTTAAGTGCACACAAACAAAAATAAGCTCACATTTGTGGAAAACAGTACGTGTACATAGCCAGACATGTAAACTCACACTGATCTCTTGACTTTCAGTAGCTTCATCCATCTTTTTCCAACATTACATACAGGTATACTCCAGAGCAGCAGGAGGCACTGGTGAGCAATGTGTTTCTGACAGGAGGGAACATGCAGTACCCAGGGATGAAGGAGAGAGTGGAGCGAGAACTGCGGGCAATGCGACCGTTCCAATCACACTTCAAGGTACAGCCTACATTCTGTTTTTATAACTGTACTTGTTCTTCTGAAGTGCCAAACCTTAATGGTATAAACCACACATAACGTTTTAGAAGTAAATAATCAGTACATGTTAATTCATGGCACAAATGAGAAGCACAAAGACAACTACTTTCTCTTTGCTTACTCACAATATAAATAAACATAATTGATTGATGTTCCACATAGAGTTAATCCTGTTAAATGATACTCTTTCTTACAAAGTGTATGTCCACATCTTGACTTGATCCTTATATTCAGTACATATTAGTAAGAATAGAAGACAAAATAAGTCATTTGCATTCTATTGAAGGGTTCATACAGTTAGATAGATAATCCAGAGGTAATCTGTTTTCAAAAACTCTACTCAGGTGACCATGGCGTCACAGCCAGCCCTGGGTGCTTGGTATGGGGCGAGAGACTGGGTCTTGGAGCATCCACCTGTAGGAGGAGCAGCAGCAGAAGAGGGATGGATCAGCAGACAGGACTATGAGGAGAAAGGAGGCGAGTATCTGAGCGAGCACTGCGCCTCTAACCTCTTCATTCCCATGAAGATCGCCAAGCTGGTTCCTACTCGGACTGCCGAGCCATCCATTACCACACAGGTTTCAACAGGAGCTCCTGCTACTGTCTCCATGGTTACGTCTTCTCTGACTACCTCCTGTCCTACAGTTGCTGCTGATGTTACTGTGGTTACCACCTGAACTGAGAACTAAGAGGTTATTTTCAGATTACCAGGCTAAAGTTTTTTTGTTTTTTTTTCCATTGATGTGACTGATCTTTTTTCAGGCAGAAATCCAATAAGTCAATTCAGATTTTCAAATCAGATTACTGTCACGTCAGTATGTGGTCCAGTCCATGGCCCTGTGACATGAATGAAGAAGACTATATCACAATACCTGCAGTTTTGGCTATGCTGGTACAGCATTCATGTGCTAATGTTGACATTGACCTGCCCCACAGAGTGCCGCCCTCTCACTCACAAAATTATGCTGCAGTAGCTTCCATCTCTGAATTTCCCCTATGGGGAACAATAAAGGTACAATTTATCTTGCATTTTTTTGATACATGCATGGTGATTCAGAGCGTGATCACATTCAGCTGCGAGACACTTTTATAACATGAACCGCCAAATCTGATCTGTAGTAAATCGGATTTTAATCAGATGTCAGCAGTGTTGCTGGTAATCGTAACGTAGCCAGATATCTCAGCTATTTACTTTTGTGTGTTCACTTTTCAGAAGTGGACACAATTTCAGTTTGACGTATGACTTTCTCTTTCTCTTCTCTTATCTCTTTCAACATCCTCCAGACAACAGGTGGAAAACTTGCATCCAATTAATTAAATGACAATAAGACTTTGCTTTTTGATTCTAAAGAAGAGTGAAAATATTTTTGTTGTTAAAATTGAATGAAATATCTTGGTGTGACCTGCTGTTGGTTTTGTACACGCACACAAACAGCATCACAATTGGCAGTCGCTGTTTTTGACAATGTAAAGTAATGTATTTTTCCTTTATATACATGAAGGTCACCATTAATGATTGTTTCAATTTTCAGTCTGCACTTCTTAATAATGTCTGTCTCTTGGTCCTCTGTGATTTTTCTAGCATTGTCACAGGGCCTGTTTCAGAAGTACTGCTGTTTTTTTACTGTTTCTTGATGCTCGAGGAAACCCCCAAGGAACTGTTCATATTGAATGCCATCAAATGCATGATCTTAAAAATCCAATGAAGATGTATATATTTGTATTTTTTATGTAAATTGAATGTGTGTGTGTTTTTAATAAATAGTTTTTCACTGATGAGAAAAGAAACCAACAGAGAACACTTGAACATTGTATCCATCCATTTCAATTTCACTTATTCTTCTATATGTACATCTATTTAATCGGTTTAGTTTTACTGTCCATATTTACTGATGCAATGCAGCTAATTAAATGTGTTTCTGGTGGCGTGTGTAACTGTTATTTTGGATAACAGTTATGTTGCAGATTATACAGTCTGTCATTTAATCAATGGCCTCTGTTGCTGATCACATTAACGATAACTCTGTTCAGCACATGTAAGTCAGGGACTGTATGCACCCTGAAACAGGAAGGTGAATGGAACTCAGTCATCATTTGATTATTTACACCTGTGATCTTCTGACTGATGGTGGTGACTTCATTTCCCACAGCTGTGATTAAGTGTTTTACTTTTTTGTCTGGTTTTGCCATTGAAACAAATGAGTTAAACAAAATGGAGAGAAGCTAAATACTCACATTTAGGAACGTGAGACCACCAGATAATGGTAAGCAGCTGACTGACTCATAAATAACATCAACATTTTTACTTTAGATAATCCACCAAGCGTTAAGCTTTTATGTGTGCCTGCAAAACTTGACCAATAAATCTAACAATATCAGAAATCTGCTCATACAACCCTAACCCTTCAAGGGCAGTGCACAGTGACAGACAGGCAGCATCAAGGTATTTTTGCTCAGAGAACTGCTTCTCACTGGATATCTTCACTGTTTTTGGACCACAATGGTTCAAGCATCACTTTGTGAGCCTTTTGTTTAATAATCTCAGTGTGATAATTCCAGTAGATCAGCAGTTTTTGAACTCCTCAGACAAGCGCGTCTGGCACCAGCAACCATGCCACATTTAAAGTCAACTAAATGCAAATTTAATGATTGAGAATGGATTTTTTTTTAATGATATATAGCAACAGACTTTTTTGGAGCAGACATTGGTGTATGATGGAAGCAGTCTTGTCTGCATCTGTGCTGCTTCTTGTACAGTTGTTGCCAGGTGTCTTATTTGTAGCTTTATTATTTACAGTTAAATTACTTACTTACTTTAATGTTATCAAAGTATTTTGTGACCTGAGTCAAACGTTTTTAGGTGAAGAAGACAAAATAAGAGTATATAAGTGAATAAAAAAATGACATTTATTTTAAACATTATTATTATAAAAATACATATAAATACATATTATATACATAATTGTTAACCATAAAACTCAGTGTGAGATTACTGAGTTAACCCCCCCCCCCCCGCCAGATTTTGTCAAGCTTTAAAATCCAACAGTCTTTAACTGATGGTCACATTTCATTAGCATATTACAGTCACGTTGATGGGTTTGTCAGGTTACATGGTTTGTTGTTACTTAACAGACAGGAAACACATCAAAATTAATAACAAATAATACAATAGCTTACTCTCCTAATTATTGAAAAAACAAAAAAAACAAAACAGTTGTTACATTATCAGTTGAAAAGTTACCACATATGACTCCAAGCAATAAATTATAGTAAATATGTCAAGTTGTGGTTTTACATTGGGTTGTGTAAGGTGTAGTGTGGCAGTATCTACAGTATCTATTTATTTACTCATGATGTATTTACATTATTTACATATTGACTGAGGATGGGGGAGTCAGGGGAGGCTGTGCAGTGGTGGAGCAGGTCAGCTCTAGTTGCTCAGTCCCTCAGCACTTGTGTAATACTTCCTCCTGATCCGTTTCCTCTTTTTGCCCTGGATAAAATCAAAAACAGAAACATTAGACGTTACATCTCACATCAGCTGAAGACAACTCTTTGCAACACCTGTTTAGTAATCATCTGCTGTAATAATGTAAATATGTGTGAGTTAATGTAACATACGTAGTTCTGAACAGACGACCACTCTGGGTGTTGCTGAGTGTGGAGTTTCCTCAGCTGTTCAGCTTCCTCGTAGTAAATGGCCTGTTCTTGGCTTGACAATGACCTCCACTGTTGGCACACAAAAACACACTGTCAGCACACACAGCAACACACAAATACATGCAACATCTCAGTGTAAACTGCACACAGACAAACATAAAAACATTTACGTACAATATAACAGAAAACAATGAAAATCCAGTTTAATTTAGATTTGTTCTCTGGTCACATGACAATAAATACAAATCATTCTCTTTCAGAACAAAAACTACTGTGGCGATGTGTACAAATACAGTGTTGTGTGTGGCCATGACATCACTCACTCACTCACTCAGACATTCATTCAATCACTGTGCTGTGCCTAAACCCCCATGTCTTTCCTTCCTCATCAGGCTGACACACCTGCAGCAGATCCAAAATCACTACCGCCCAATTACCAGCCTGCTATATAAGCCAGCAAGTTCAGTTGCTCATGAGAATGACACCCAGCAACACCTTAGTACCACATTATGATTTGGTAAATACTTTTTCCTTTCAGTAATCATACTGTGATGAAGTTTGTGTCACTGTGAGTCTCAAACACACAGAGAAAAGACACTCACCCTCTGGCCAAGGACTGTGTTCACCTGTGCATTGTTCTTGCACTGGAGTTCAGCCTTAACATGTAGCCTCTGTTCCTTCAGGTACAGCATGAAGGCATTCGGAGGCTTCGTCACGTAGGGCTGATTTTCATCTTGGCTCTCAGACGTTCTCTTTCTACGTGAAGCAAAGAAACACAATCAGAGCACGAGTCACTGCTGTGAGAAACTCTGAAGGAAGAAGAGTTTTAGAAACAGTCTGTAAAGTTGACTGACAAATAACAGATGCAAGTAGTGAAAGACAAGGTGAGTGTGATTTGACCATGAGTCCATCAATTGGTGACTTCAGCCACAGATCATGAGGTCAGGCTGACTTACCGTGACAAAGAGTTGCACTGTGGAGCAAATGATGTTCCTGCTGGCAATGCAAACACCAACTCTCCATTCCTACAACAATGAAATCAAACACATACATAAGTTACAAAAAGAAAGGCTGTGATTTAGATACAAACGTTGTCTGATAGTTTTGTGTTTAGTGTTTGCATTTCTTTGTGTGTTACTTACACTATTCCAACAGGAGCCAGGTTCTGCTCCAGACCTTGAGGAAGCGTCAGCACTGGCTGAGTCTGGAAAAATCAAAAACACACAACAGGTGATGAGAAAAACTGCATCACCTGTGTCAACTGTCCACCAGGTGTCGGTGTTTTATCTCTCTAGCTAAAGTAGCTGTGTGAATGAGCATCTCAGTGGTGTGTGAGTGTTTCTGCAGAGGGTCACAGTGGTCACTTTTCATGTGAAGATCACTCCACAGTATAAAACATGTGAATGCTGCATTTACTGACCCCCCCACATGACTTCCACTAAATGTGACCTCTAACTTCACTGAATTATCTGAATTATCACTGTTCAACTATAACTCTTTGGTAGTTATTAATGTAACTGATGAGCACTGGTTATATTTCTTTACATTCAGCAACACAGAAAATATATGTTTTTCATAAGGATTTTTAAATCCTTATGAATCTCAGTCTGACCTACACTTATAATCTTACCTGTACCCCCTGGATGTGCATGTTAGTCATGAAAGGCTGCTCAAAGATGAGTGGAACAGTTTCCAGAGGGATTGACTGAAGGTGGATGTTAAACTCAAACTCTGCAGCAGGGACAACAGCAGCAGCAGCAGCAGTGTTGGCTGTAGCTTCAGCCATCTCACTGACTAAACTCCATGCTGTGTCTAGAATATCTTGTGGCTCCATCATCTCAACAGTGGACTGAAACACTGCACTAAGCTCCATGTGGGTGCAGGAGTTTGCTGCTCTGTCCCTACAGTGTCTCCTCAAGTCTGACTCTGACTGAGATCCTGTCACAGTTAAAGGAAGATGATTTTTACACACTTAAACAGTCAAAAGATAAAAGTACAAACTACTACTACACTACTACCACTACAGCTTAGATGGAAATACTACACATACGTTTTCCTGAAACATGAATTTACTTTACGTTTAAGAAAGTTAAAGTTAAAGTCGTAGAGTTAACATATAAACAGTTAGCTAGCTTAGCTTAGGTAAAAAAAAAGAGTCAAGTTATTTTCCATGATATTACATTGTTATGCTTCAGTTATTTTTTCATAAAGACTTAAATAAATCATATTTAATGTGTAAGTGAACAAACAAACAAAAAAAAGAAATATCTGGGTTTGTCTGAACGTCAGCACCTGCTAGCTTATATTTGAGGTGTTGATTAAACAGGTTGAAAAAGTGATTTTAATAAATAAAACTTAATAAACACTCACGTTTTCAGCGATGATTCACTCAGAGCTGATGTGGGTTCAGATGGTCTCGTTCCTTCTGTGGTTAATGGTTGGTTTAAAAAACATTGTCTCGAAAAAACAGTTGTCTTGAGAAGTTGCGAGTGATGAGTGTAGAGTGAGGCAGTGACGATACAACACCAACGAACAACAACTGTCATTTGCTACTTTTTAAATAAAATCAATCTCTATAGCAACCGCATATACCTGCGGCAATTGCGTCACCACCAAGACGTCCTGCTTAAAAAAACAATTAAAGTAAATATAATTATTTACTTATTTTATTACTCTTATCTTTCTATAGTGATAGTTAATATTATTATCATTCAAAACAATATTTATTTTGGTCATTTTCATTGTGTAATTATCATTGTGAGAGGGAAGTTTAAAACATGTTATGAAGTCAGTTGACATGCTGTAACCAATTATTGCCTCTAGTCGGCGATGTGGCGCCGCACAAGGGTGATGTACGGAGGAGAGAGGCGCTGTCTACTGGTCTGTAATGATAATATTATACAATATAAATTATGTTTTTATTGTTGTGTATGAAATTATTTATTTTGTTTATTATAATATTGCGAGAGCCACAAATAGCTTTATTAATGGCTATTGGTTTGTGATTTTTTTTTAACAAATGTGATAAAATGTATTTATTCTATGATTCATTCATTAAGTTCTGAGAGACAAATGGAAAGTCTATCATTAGTGAGATCACTTTTAAACACACAAAATGCGGGGAAACACTCATCTGTGTGGATAAATGACATCTTCACCTTCAACAAGTGAAAGATTTTTCTGACTTTTCTGACTTGGCTGTATTTTTTTCTTTCAGTATCTTACGTTTTAATTGATAGAAATCATCACAGGTAAAAGTATGTTTTATTTTTTAATTTGAGTTTAAATCCAACCCTTACAATATTGTTGCAATGTAGTATTCCACCAATAGATGACATAAATGAACAAATTGAGTGTGTGTGTGTGTGTCTGTGTGAGAGAGAGAGTCTGTGTGTTATATTTTGAGAAGGTGATGTTTGTTGGTGAATGTTGATTTTGATATTGATAAATTCTTGTTCATCAGTTGGTATCATTATCAATACCATACCAGACACCACACAGTTTTGTAGGACTGCAATGATTAATGGATTATTAATCAATTACTGATTCATCAAACCAGGTCCTGGCAGGTCTGTGTAGGAGTCTGCCAGGTGTGTTTTCTGTTCTGTTCTGTTCTGCTCCCCACAAACCTAAACTTAACCAGCTCCTCAGAAATTAGGTTCAGCCTAATCAGGTTTTTGGTCTCCATGGGGACTACTGGTCCTAACAAGGTCAATATTTATAACAGAAAATATCCCAAAGAGGACATTACATTAACTTACATTTATTTTCTGGAGACTTACCTTTAACCATAACTAAGCTTAACTTAACCGTGACTAACCTTAACTGTAAACTCATCCTATTTGACATGTCTCAACCTTAAAATGTAATAATTTACATGATGAGGACTTGCTTTTTGTCCCAATAATGTGACTACATAAACAGATTAGGTCCCCACCAAATAAGTAATTCCTTATGCACAGGTTTCGCACAGCTATCCTTTTAAGGCACTGACTTCTATTAATTTGGACAGCCAAAAAAAAGCATTATCCCTAACCTAAACCCAGTTCTAACCCTGACCCTAAAACCAAGTCTTAACCCTCAGAAAGCCCTTTAAAGAAGTGACAACCAGCCAAAGTGTCCTCACTCCGTATGGTTTATACAAGGTTTGGTCCTCACAAAGCCACACACGCACCCCCCCCCCCCCCCCCCCCACACACACACACACACCATGGCAGAGTGGGACTAATCAGACTCTGAACAGACCTGCCAATGATTGGCTTGAATTTACATTCACAAGAGGGATTAAAGGGGGAAGAAAGTTTAAAAGTAAGTGAAGAGGATTTATTTCTGTGGCTACGGCAAAATACAGAATGACTTACTTAAAAACAAAACTTTAAGTGCAACATAACAATAACAATGTTTTTTCTTGAGATTCATTCCCATACTGTTATCATGTTTAGCCAGTAGGGCTGCCACTATTCCTTCTGTTATGTACCATAAACAAGCAGGTGCATATTTTTTGAGTCTTTTCTGGGAATAAACCATGGTCATGGTGCCTATTTATTCCTAACCTGCTTTTTCCTCTCTGTCGTGTGCGCTGTCACCATCTTGCCAGTCGCCTCTGATGTACAAGTCAAATTCACTGCTTGGGTTGATAAATGTCATCATTATGTGAGGTTTCAAACAGTTCATGTGATTGTGTAGATACAGCATGGACAGTGGATCGTGTGTGTTATTAAACAACCCTGGCACTTTATTATTGGCCCCTGTTTGGACAATAGTGCTGGACAGTGTCCAATTAGGAGGATTTATCTTTGAGCAGCAGTGCTGCAGGTCAGCAGGGTCACCAGACAGGGCTGAGCTCATGTCACACAGTCCTGTGTTGGAGGGGTGGAGAAAATCAAAACCAAGAGCTGGCAGTTTGACAGATGCACAATGAAATATTTTTAAAGCTTTTTCCTGTGTAAAAAAACTTCCGCTTGTCAAAAAACGAGTAATTCTGGGGGAAACATCACGATCCAGTTCTATCGCTCTTTTTTAATGAGAGCAGATGGGTCTTCGTGGTTACAGGGATTAAAATAGCCTGTTAGCAGAATATCTCGTTGGCATGGTTACATACGGCATATTCCAGGTAACCGCAGGGATTGAGTTAAGTCCCAGTTTGATCTTTGTTGCAGACAACTTGACAGTTTCCACGTCTCATGTGTCTCTTCAGTCCAGATTAAATTACTGAAGAAAAAAAAAAGATGGCCTTGTTTGAGGGTGGGAAGCCAGTGAGGAATCATGTCATCATTTCTACAAACTCCCAGTTTATTAGGGCTCCTGCAGGAGGGAGGAGGCGCAGGTTGTGAACCATCTTCATGGAGAAACCTGTTGCAAATGCAAATGTGTGGGAATCAGTTAGTTGTTTTTTCACTGTAAGCTTTCCGTCCCTCTATTGTCACTTTCATCTTAAAATACACCTTAAATCCAGCAGTAATGAAATATGTTTTTTGGTACAGTGTGCAAAATGTTGCAACATTTATTAGTGAAATTGCACGTTGCACTTCCCTTCCAAGTGTGATGGACAGGGGTGTCCAAACAAAGAGAGCCAGACTTGATAATGGGAAGATTCTCGGGGGCCACTGGTCCCTTCAGTTAACTTTTGTTAACAGTAAAAGTTACAAGTGCACTGTTTAATATCAATTTTATTTTCATTGTCACAATTATCATTGTTAAATGGCAATGTAACCAAATCTAAGCCACATAAGGAGTGAACAACTTAAAAGAAACAAAACAAAACAATTATTCTGCCTTCCTTTCACATCTGGAGTCAGATAACATGATAAGCAAGATTTGAGTGGATTTATATATCTGTCCCAGTCCGTCCCTGACCATAAATAATATGTTGGAGAACATATGTGGCCTTCAGTTAGCATCAAAACTCAAAAGATTCTTCTTGTTGTCTTTTGTGGTGGTCCAAAACGGGCAGGCTCCATAGAGGCGACGTGGCTCCTGATATAAAAATTAAAGGTTCACTCTGGGTAACGAAAAACAACAATTGATACAGCAGGTGTTTTGTCTTCAATCTTTGTCAACAGAAAATAAGTTTACACACTGGACCTTTTAGTAAAATTAGTATCAAACATACAGAAGGGTATTTTAAATATACTAATATATGTGAAAAAAATATGTGGATTGGAATAAAAAATACAGTTTTACTCAAAACAGAAATGTATTGAACGTTTAAAATAAAGTAAAATATTCTGCTGAAAGTCACACAGAGTTTTAAGTTGATAAGGTAATATTAGATGTGACATCTGACAGCTGCTGCCAAACTGCAATTTTCACATTATGCTCTGAAAAGTTCAAGTTCAAGTTTGACTTCTGTTTGTCTCATGGGATTTTTATAGCGAACAGATTCAGTGCTGTTTGACTGCTGCCTTTTTCATCTCAAATGTCAGGGATTCTCATGAGAAATCCATGGCAATGTGCAGAGCAACTGACCACTGACCACAAGAAATGTTAATGCATCCGCAAGCTGATTTTTTTTTTTCCAGGTTTAAAATTCTCAATGTATTTATTATAGATTAATTATAGCAACCATGACTTCACACTATTATATGCAGCCAGTTCCAGACAGCATATATATATATATATATATATATATAAATATTTATACTTTCAAAACTGTGTTCCCTTTAGAGTTTCTTGATGATTCAGTTGGCCACCATCTCACAGAGAAGCTCACAGATCAGCAGGAGCAGCATCAACATTATATGAACAGATTGGCTTAAACAAGGACTGTGATTTCCTGCCTGGCAGAGAGCCGTCAAGCAGGAAATGTAATAGCCATTAGTTATTTTTAATGGAAGATAATGCACCAGAAATCTTTCTCTTTTCGTCTGGTACCTTTAAAAAAAAAAAGTTTAATTTCTGCTACACAAAGATTAGGGACAGGTGTCAGATTCTGTAGAATAACCTCTCATCATCTGCTCATGTGTTCCACTGCTTTAAGAACTCAACGATGGCTACATTGTGTCATACAGCATGTTTAGCCAAATCTTTCTTTTTATTGTATGAATATTTACAGTCTGACAAAAGTGACAATATGACACTGCATTTCAACCTAAAAGCAGCTGCCGTGAGCATTTTCATACTAAAATTTATGAATAAAGAAGGCTATGATGTAAAACCAGCTTTGAACACATGTGCGATCCATGATATTCCATGTAAATTGCATAATCTGGAACTTAAAACAAATATGTTCCTGTGGTAAACAGCTGATAATCTTACAGACGTCACTTTTAATTCCCTGTCAGGGAAGTGAATCATTAAGGGATTGAAGTGATGTGCTGCCTCCCTAATGAGATACAAACATGGCTGTGATTGTGCTCCGTAATGGTTTTTTGGAGGGTCAGTGGACTTTGTTTGCCAAGACAGAAGAAGAAAGATAATTCGTGAGTGGTTTTGAAGAGGAAAACAAAAATGAAAACAAGACAGACAACACACAGTGTTGCACATTTTCTCACAATAGTTGTATTGACCTACTCCCTGAGAATGATGTGTTAAAATGAGGGAAAATGTGTTACTAACCACCGTACCAAATTTGAATGATTAAAAAAAAAAAAGTCTAGTGTGATGATGGTTTAAACTACAAAAGACAACATTCTCTGTTGTTAGTGGGGAAGTAGGTGAACGTTGCTGTTTATCAGTGTTTGTACAACAGAAATGGTATCAAAGCACGTGTAGAGTGTATGTAGATGCAGAGAAGTGACCATCGTCCCAACTTACATTTTTTCCTGTTCTTCTTCCATACTTCATTTTCTCATTATTAGGAATTTTAACTTAAATAAAGTGCCATTTTAAAACATTTTAAGTGCAATTACAAATGGTAAACCAATGTTAACATGTGCTGAGGGGTTTTATATTGTTACAGCATTGGAGAAGGAGTTATGTTAACTATGGCTGCAGTGCAGACACACCTAAAAATGAACCGAAGACTGAAGAGAAACTGTTCTCAGTCTTTATGTCATAATTCCTTTCTCCACATCTGTCATTTTCTAAGATAAACAAAATCTCTGCATTTGCTTTACTAGCTTTACTGTTTCTATGTCTTTATAATTTATCCACCCATTTCCTTAAGGGTAAGTGAGCATTCAAGCTCAGTGAAGTAAACGAGGGAGAAAAGGCCTCTCAGTTCTCTGCTGGAGTTTACATTACATCTGCTGATAGCAAACACACTCTCTCTCTTTGTCTCTCTCTCTCTCTCTCTCTCTCTCTCTCTTGCCTCCTCTCTGTTTATCTGTCAGTCACTCCCTCCTCTTCTCAGCACTCACACTGTATCATGTCAATAACTTTTTCTCAACTCTTTTTCTTTTTCTCAAACCACAGCTCAAATACTAAATGAACTATTATTATACATTATATCGCTACTCATTACTGCTAACATTAATATTTTAATATTTTCCTCATCCGCTGTTCATCATCGGCGTGTCCTTCACTGAGGTTCACAATGACGAGCTGGAAACAACCCCAGTTTATCCTCTCTCGATGTGAGGGTCTAAGGACAGAGGGTGTCACTTGCTGTACAGACTGTAAAGCTCTTCGAGGCAAAATGTGTTTGTGATGTTGGGCTGTATAAATGAAATTGGCTTGACTGATTGAAGACCCTGATATGAGTTAGAGGTATTGTTCTAAATAAACTACCACACAGTGCAAACACTCCAGTGAGGGAGGTAAAGTAGCTGTAATCAGATGTTAAATGGTCACTTTCTCCTCCCCCTCCTCCTCCACTCCTCCCTCCACATGCACAAGGCAACAGGTCCAAATCCTGTCCGTGCACAGCTCTGCAAATCTTGTGTTCTCTGCTAACAAGGGCCTCAATTACTGTCTTTGAAGAATTTCTTGATAAACTCATAAACTGGAGCGATGATATTTCGGACAGTTGTAGCAAAAGCTAAAAAGCACCCTAGCGTAAGTAGTCTTTAATTATTTCCTGTTTGTTTCCTTTTTCCTGTTGTGCTCATAATCTGTTGTTGCAACAAAAAAGATGCTATAACATGTAGATTAAGTTTGCAAAGGAATACAGAAAGTGTCTGTGTGGTCCACTTTCCTGAATTTATTATTATTATTATTGAAATTGGATGTGCAACATTCAATGCAGTCAGTATCTGCAGTCTCTAATAGTGAGAATGCATTTATAGATCAATGCAAAATGTTTTTTTATTTCATATATTCATTCTGTATATTATTCAACTTCAGTGCTACACTATCATCAGTATAAATGCATTTGTGTTAACTATAGTAGCTTTGTTGCTTCAGGTCCCCCACGATATGTGGATAGGTTTTTCATTTTTATGTTTTTATAATTTCTACAGCCTGCAAATATTAATATATAGAAACACAGAATTAAGAAATATGATAAAAAGATATTGCACAATTACAGCAATTGTGTAATTGGGTCATATTTTAACTCTGACTGAGTTTCTTTAGTGGCACAGCTTAAGACTTTAAAAACACCCGTAACCTTCACAAACCACACACATCTAAACTGACAAAAAGCTGGAGTAAAATAAATTTAAGTTGGCCCTGCAGGGGACAGGATTATCTCTGCTTTTATTTAATTTTATTTTTCTACCAGCTCCGCTGTCAGAGAATGATGAAGTGACAGAGTTTTAAGTTTTTGTCATCAGCGTCCCAGGAGACAGAGGGAGAAACTCCAGGGACAAAAGCTCCCTGTGAGACTCCACTGTTATAGTGCCTTGATATCATCCGGACAGACAAACAGGCAGAAAGACAGCAAGAGAGAGTGAGAGAGAGTGAGAGAGAGAGAGAGAGAGAGAGAGAGAGAGAGAGAGTGAGAGTGAGAGAGAGAGAGAGTGAGAGAGAGAGAGTGAGAGTGAGAGAGAGAGAGAGAGAAGCTGCAGGGAGCAAATGCCTCAGAGACTAAAAGAGCCTCCTTGATCAACTTACAACAATCAGACAGACATGGAGAGTCAGATGAGGACAGAGACACGCAGAGGGACAGACAGGCAGTACTGAGACAGAGAGACAGATGGAGAGTCACCCGAAATTTGATTTATATTTAGGTTTTGCCTGTGTTTACACCTCTGCCGCAAAGTCATGTCAATACATCCATTCATTCTTTCATCCATCTTCTAGCGCTTTATCCTCCACATGAGGGTCGCAATACAACTGTAGGAGCCAGTGTTAAGTTAGTTTTAGTTTAGGGTTAGGTCGGGTGGGTGGTGCAAGATCACTTGTTACAATGTAATTCATGAACAGTTGAAGTAGTTAACTGTTGGCCTTAAGCCTTTGATTACTACAACAACATTACCTAAATTTAATCATTTGATTTTCTCCCTCTGCCCACAGCTCATCCCCCAGTTATTCTTCATCTGTCTGGGGCTAGGTGGCGCGTCTCTGTATCTGTTACGGCTGGCCCGATCACCCTATGTTGTGTAAGGATGTTTAAGCTATTCACTTTGATTCTATATGAAAAAGAACACTCTGTGTAATATTAGAGCATGATTCAAGCCGAAATAAATGACAAACAAGACATGGATGGGTTTCATGGCCTTTATTTTTGCATTATCAGACAACTGCAACAGCAGGAAATAAAGTTTCAAAGAGCCTTGACACTTACTCCATACCACAAAAACTTTATTGAGGACAACGTTACAATCAAGAACGGCTCTCCCTCAGGTCAGAATCATGATCCGGTGTAGAGTTTCCATAGGTCAGAGTGATTTTTGTATCATGCTGACCTGAAAGGTATGATCCACACCCAATCAAAATGTTGTTCTCACTTTAGTTTTTGTGTGATGGAATAACTGTGCAGGCTCTATCCTCCTGTGCACAATGCATTTGCTGTGTATTGTTAATATGTGTGTGTTTTCCTAGATTTAAAAAAAACCCCAACTCTCTTATTACATGAATAAATATACATGTTTAATTAAACTCTGCCCTTCTTCCTCGTTATATCTCCTTCCTGAAATGCAGATGTGCTAACATTTTAATGAGGCATGTGGAGAGCAGGAGAATATTTTTTCACTATAATTACACAGAAGAATGTGTTTAATTATTAGAAATAGAATCTGACCACAGGATACATCGCTTCCTTCCATTTCTCCCTCAAACTGCCTCTTGTGTGGACATCCTCTGCCCCTGCTGCTTTCCAAACTGTTGATCTAGCCATTATGATGTATCACTAAAAACATACACAGCTAAGTGCTTTTAACAAGAGCTCACAGGATGGTGCATTGTCTCATCTCTTTGTGGAACAACTTTTGACAACCTTGATGAAATTATTAGACAGAATGTCCTCAGTGGTGACACAGTGGGTTTAAAGCATGTGGTGTGTTAAGTTTGAAATAAAGCAGCTCCCAGGGGTATCAGTAAATATTGACATGCATGGCTTGAAATGAGATCTTTATTTATGTAGATCT
Organism: Solea solea; assembly: GCF_958295425.1. Lineage (NCBI taxonomy): Eukaryota > Metazoa > Chordata > Actinopteri > Pleuronectiformes > Soleidae > Solea > Solea solea. The sequence continues at coordinate 16,201,900 of NC_081144.1, read as the reverse complement.
GATTCCCAAACAGTCTAATATGATGCCAATTCATTCCATGTGTGTGCATCTGTGTGTTTAGCTGGAACAGGACCAAGGACCCTGAGCCTTGGAATAACCTCGACCCCACATATCAGTACAAGGTGACAGAGTGCACATGCTCTCTCTCTCTCTGAAATTTACATTTTTGTTTCAATGCAGATATCATACTCTTCTTCTTCCCCCCACACAGTTTGCAGCCATCACCACAGACTACAAAAACCTGAAGAGGGAGGGACCCAAGTTTTAGATGTCAAAAGTGGAGAAGAAGGATCCAGCCCAGTTTCATTCCCCTTCCTCATGCACATCATTGCCAGTGGAAGGTGAAATGTTTTCTGATAAGCTGGTGACATCGTTAATGTAGCTGAGATTGTCATTTAATAACTCTGAAAAGTTAGAGTAAGTTCCACATGTTTACATTAAAGGTACAGTGTGTAACAAGTAGTGAGTCTTCCGGTGAGACTGCAGATTGGAACAAACAGAGGACTCTTCTTCACATCACTCCCTTTCCTACGTGTGTCAAGGAACTACAGTAATACCAGAATAAATGTTGATCTTCCATTTTAGTGTAGCTTGCATTTCAAAATGTGAAATGTACACTCTGGCTGGTTTCTCCATCTGGGCTGCTGTTGAAACTTGGCGGCTTCCGTAATGCAAGGCTATTGCCTAAAGTACATTATGAAAAATGTATTCCAAATAAGCAAGTAAACATTAACACAAACTCACTTGTGGGTAGTCTATTCATATATTTATAACATTTTTTTGCCAATAAACCACTCTAAATGTTACACACTGGACCTTTAATAGCTCTAAAGTGGAGCATGTGAAAACTGAAAAGTTCCATAATGTAACATTTCTTCATTTAAATCTACCGAGCATACGGCATAGTATACATAGTGTAGTATGCACATGCTCCCTTTATGCCTGAACTTCCCTGCTGTGTTTTGCTTGCATAGATAAAAATATTTAGATTTGGTGTAAATTAAAGAGATCAAAAATACAACACAGGTATCTTTGTTGTTCACTACACTGCTATGATTTAGAATTTTGAAAGCATTTATCTACTCCAGGCTGTTATGTGCAGCTACAGGCACCTGCTACAATATTCTCCCTGTCTGCGTTTCTTCATAACTGTCACATTTAACAGTTTAGCATCCACTAAACATCTGCAATGACTGTGTGAGTTATGAACAACGGCAGAGATGGAAGAATGGAGCTGAATTCTTACAACAAATAAACATTTTAATTCACGTTTGGCTATGAGTATTTACTTTTTAATCTGTGCTCTCTCTCTCTCTCTCTCTCTCTCTCTCTCTCTCTCTCTCTCTCTATCTCTCAAACACACAGGTGATTTTCTTTAAACACCTGCACAGTACTGAGTCAGATACAGATCTCTTTCCATGTCCTAAGATAAAAAAACACAATCAGTAACTGTGATGGAACATCTGCTGGCACTGCAGCTGGCGCTGCTTTTATATGACCACAGTGTGTGTGTCTGTGTGTGTGTGTGTGTGTGTGTGTGTGTCTGTGTGTGTGCGCATGCATGTTTTTGTGTGTGACAGTAGTCCCATGTCTTTGATCTGCGACAGCAGTGGCAGGATGTTGAACAGTCTCCCAGCATGGTGTTGACGCATCACAGCAGAGCATGGTGAAAACAACAGATACACACACACACACACACACACACACACACACACAAACACGCACACTGCATTGACAGTAATTCAGTTGGACATCCTAAACAAAGCGTTATCCCTAACCTTAACCTAACCACTCTTAACTTAACCAGTTCCTCCGCTATGAGGCTCTGCCTCATCAGGACCAGGTCCTGACCAGTGATCCTCGTCCTGACAGGGTCAGTGTTTATGACAGAAAAGGTCTAAAAATGGAAAAAATACAAGTTTAAAATCACACACATCCTGATAGCTCTCTGTGCTGCAGAAACAGACATATGCACTGCTCATGGAATGAAAATGGAACACTTCCTTGTTGTTAGATTGTATTTGTATACAAATGAAGATTAGTTGATTGATTGATTGTTTTTGCTTTATTCTTCTGAAGATATTTTTGAGCATTTACCTATATGCCATAGTTTTATTCTGTGAGTGGATTACAAAAATGAATATTAATCTCTCAGAAGACCATGTTTTTGTTTGTCCCTTCAAACTGATGCACAACATATTGTCCTGATTTCCAAGACTTTTAATTTTCTTTATGTTCTCTAGTTTCCTCCCACAGTCCAAAAACATGCAGATTTGAGGAATGGGGAAATTAGGACACTACATTGACTGTAAATGTCAGTGTGAGGGTGAATGGTTGTTTGTCTCTATGTGGCTCTGTGATGTACTGGCGAACTGTCCAGGGTGTACCCCACATTTTGCCTTATGTCAGCTGGGATTTGCACAAGAGTACCTCTCATATACTGCTTCTGAAGGATAAAATACACAAACTTTCTTACAGGAGCAGCTTTGTTCAGTGAAGTTGAGACTCAACTTCAAACGTCGCCTTCAGCTCTCAGTGCTCATATTCACCTCAGTGTTGCCAGGTTTATCCTCCCTGTAACAAAGAGAGGGGATGAAGCATGAATAAGAATAACGTGGATTAAAAAAAAAAACACCCTTCCTTCTAACGGCACAGAGATTGTTACAGCAACAAGGAGCATTCTAGTGGCCCAAAACCATGGAAAATGTCGGCTCAAATGACTTCCCTGAGGGACATTTAAAAGCCTTAAGTGCACATACACACACACTGCGTCAAAGGAGTTGTCAGGTCATGAGAAACATGCACAGAGATGAGGCAGATGAGTCACTATTTGCGTTGTGATGCCGCATGTGTGCGTCTATGTGTCCTTGTGTTTGATATCTGACGACAGAGCTGAGAGCTTCCCTGACCTTTGAGCTATAATTCAGCTGGACACTCTCCATGAAGAGGACACTGTCCTCCTCCAGCAAACACTGCAGCAGTAACCTTAAGCTAAACCAAGAACCAAAAGTACTCACACTTTACCTGCATGCTGTTATTTTACTTTTACATAATTTTAAATACTGTTTTAACGATAAATGTTGCATGTTTTTAGTACCTTTTGTATTAACATTGGTTTCTATTTCATTGTTGTTCTGTAAACTTGTGATTTCAACTTTACTTTCAGTTTTTAAGGTGACACTGTTTTACATCTCCATGGAATACAGATGAAAAAAATACAGAAATGTTCCTCATACCTGTTTGAATAAACCAATACATAAATAAATAAATGAATAGATACAGAAATAGATATATAAATAAAGAAGTCTGTCCCAAAACAAAAACGTCCAGTTAATCAGATCACTTCTTCAGTGGAATAAATAAATAAAAACATTAGAATAAAATGACTTAGATAATAAAGAGGTGTTGAGCTCAGCCAAATCTTACTGCAGCATTTAAGTAAGATATATTTTTTAGGATAGTGAAATCCTACATAATTTTCTTTTTCATGTGTACATAAAACTGTGTGGGTTTATTAGTGTTATGTAATGAGGAATCACAGGGTGACGTAAACATGGAGTATAACAACAATAAAAACAGATTTGTTGGAACAGCTGAGTGGAGAAAGTCTTGGTTGGCTCCAACTATCTTCCTGTCAGATCTGTGTCTCTGACAAAGATCAAGTTTTATTTTTATTTTTTCCTGAAGTCGACAGTGAGAGAAAATGAACAGAGGAAATACCAGCAGCTTAACAAAGATCAGTGTTTATAGAATCAGAGGAGTCTTCTACTTCCTTTGACTTGCCTGTAAACACAAACCATCTCTATCAAACGAGACCGGTGTAAATCATAACAATGAGCTTGAGAATTCAACAAACTTTCATAAATATAATTTAGCTCTAGTTTTTTTATAGCAACCGAGAGATTTGACATACAGTGGAAAATCATTCCCAATAACAAGTTACATTAAAGGTAATGTTTTATAGGAAAAACTCATTTTGACAATGTTTGTTTTGCTTAACTATTTCCTGTTTTGTGGGTATAAACTGAGCATGTGTTCAATTCCCAAGACAGCTGCTCTGAGTTTCCCAGGACCTGGGACAAAGCCTGACAGTGAAGAGGGCTCTTGAAAGAGTTAAGTGGCAAAAGGCCAAACACTTAAGTTGACTTAAGGTCCATCTTAGCTTTCCTGCATGAAAACCGACAATTTATGAACCTACAGTGCTCTACAACATTTGTATAAACTCTTTCTTAGACTCTTGTCATTTCTCTCCTGATTCAATCAAAATGTTCCCATATAAAGTAGAGTAAAATACAATTTCTAAAAAGTGCCGTCTTGTAATAAATTATTCTTATAAATTAGATACTATTGCAATTGAACCTGCTAATGTGATAACCCACTGTAGATTTAACGTCATCATAAAGAGCACAAGACCGTATGCTTCCCTTTTTCAACATTTATTAGCAAATAACAGACACTTAATAAATGATTTATAACACATTATAATGTAGCTGTATGTAGATCAATATGCTACTGTTCACAAACTTGTCATACAAATCCTTCTTTTGCCAGTGTCAACAGCATGAGATATGGTTGTTGATAAGTATATAAAAACAATGCATAAAATACAAACAAAATTTAAAGAACCAGTTCTGCATTATTATATCATTATGAATCATTAATATTGAAATTAGTTGTAGTACTATTAGTAGTAATAGCATCACTTTTCTCTTTTGAGCACAACATCAGTGATCATGACCAGCCTTAACACATTAGCTAGATCACGTGGCATTTTATTTATCATTAATCATTCACATCACATTAGATCTTTCATGTTATATTGCAGATGTAATGTCATGAGTTGGTACAGACGTGATATGATGTGACTGTGTGCAGAAATGGTCACATAAGAGGAGGTCTTCTGGATCCAGGGTCTTCATGAAGCAACAGGGAAACGGCCTTTCTCTCATTAATGTTGTCAGTGGTCAGTGAATCCTGGCATGGGGAAGGGCCTGGCAAATAGCTCCACCCGCTGGCGGAGCTCTGCTATGCGCGACACTGTCACAGGGTCCTCCAGCAGGAAGGACTTGAAGCTGGCCAAGTTTCCTTTTGGGAGAAAAAAGAACAAAAATAAAAAGAGGCTTTACATTTTAGCACCGTTATTGCTGTAAAGAAAACAAACTGTCAAAGGGTTAGAAGGGCTGTTATTAATGTTTCAGAGGTTTATTTATTTAGTTTATTGATTTATTTATTTATTTATTTATTTAACTGGGATATTGAATGATCATTAGGCAGTGGCTAGTGGCTATTCTAATCCCAAGGCCGGTTGATAAAACAAGATTAAATATTAAAGTACATTCATGAAAGGCAAGAAAAAAAACTCCAGAACAAGACAATAAATATATAAATATCATAATTCAACACTGACTACCTATAGGACAAGCAGCATTGGTGCGTAAGACTACAAGTGCTTTTTGTATTGCACATGGATTTTTAGAGGAATTGCTAATTACCCTTTTTTTGTTACAATTAGATAAGGAAACGGAGTAAATTGCCCCTTTGTGGAAAGTTTCAGAATGTTCTACTGACATCTTAATGTACAGACAGACACTATTGTAGTTAGAAATGGTCACAGATCAGATTAACCACATTAGAAGGTGTCTAAAATGTAACACAAGCAACTATATATATCTAAACAAATATTAATGTAATTATGGAATATCTCTATGTGAAGAGAAATGTGAAGATATTGGATAGATGTTGTGCCAGGATACCAAAACTGTCAGGGACAAGCAAAAGAGAGAGTATTTTACCAACTCCCCAAAGAACCTGTAAGATGACAGGGTTGAATCACTGCCATGAAATAATCTTGAAGCGAGCATTGAAAAGAGAGACAATTGACACAACAGGCAATATATTCTGTTTGTGCAGTGATCACTTGATATCAGACACAGAATCCAACTCTAACTAACTGTAATAATCGTCTTCTTTTTTTTTAACATGCTTCTATTGTGATGTGTGAGCATTCCTCAGAATAGGATGAGGGAAAGTTGAGTTGTTGTATATTGCTTTATCTCTGTGAATTTAAAGTGCATAATGAACACTTGGAACCAGCATTGGTGCTGTTCATTTTTGGGTTAGGGTGTAAACAAACTGAGACACATGATGACTCATGTAAGATGATGAAAACACAGCAATTCTTCTTTTTAGGTGATTATGATCTTGTGAAAATCCAATCCTGCAGATATATATACACTGGACACAAGCATGGCTTTCCAAGATTAGTGATAATGTCTTTGGCTCCTCATCTTAACTTAGATAAAAACACATTACAATTCCATAGTATTGGCCAGTGGTGGCCTGTTAATAGAGGGCACTAGTCTCTCACCTGTCTCTCATGAAGAATGAACTATCATTTTACAAAATTCTGAACATTTAAATAAATTAGCTATACATTATACAGACTGTGCAGTGTGTAATGTGCGCCTAATCTGCGTTTAAAGATGTTCTCTCGTTTACAGTGAGTGAACGGTCAAGTGACGTATTTCCTGTTCATTTGGGCCGCAAATATCTTTACCATAGACTCTCGTCGTAAGTGGTGCATGCGCACTACAGTACATCCCGTTCCGATGCAAACAATAAGAAAATTGTTTCTCACCAGTCTTCATCTTCACATCCAGTGCGATCTGAATCCCTTCATCAATAAACTCAACAACCTTCTCAAAGTCTGCCTCACTGAACTGTCGGGAGGTCAGAGCTGGAGTTCCTGATAACAGATAATAAAAAAGTAGGAGAATTAAAAAAAAAGAAAAAAAAAAGACATGCATACTGGTGATTGATCAAGGGGTTGACATGATGTAGTTTACAGATGAGTGACAGGCTCGAAGGAACACAAAAACAGACAGACAGATGAAAGCAAACAGAGATGCACCACAGACAGACAGGCAGAGAAGAAAGGGTCCAATATCACAAAGGACTAACCTGACGGATTCTGCACAAACAACCTCCTTACCTGCAGCTCATCACCAAAAATAATCTATTTACCAACATGTCCTGCACAAGCTTTTATATTTTTTATTTGAGTACCAAGCCTGAGTCCTCCTGGAGTGAGGGCACTCTTGTCTCCTGGGCAGGTGTTCTTGTTGGCAGTGATGGAAACCAGCTCCAAGACCCTCTCGGCACGAGCACCATCCATCCCGCGAGGTCGAAGATCAACCAAGACCAGGTGGTTGTCTGTTCCCCCTGAGAGGAGGAGAAGAATGCTGGGGATAAATCTGTTGCTTTAAGAATTCCTTTTAATACAGGATTGATTCCATTCAACAGTCAGGTGATGGCTGAGGGAACTTTTCCAAAGTCATAAAATGAGAATGGAAACTAGGTTGGTGTTCATAGTGAAGTGATCCAAAAGCAGTGTCAGGTATTTAAAGAGGCACATGAGCTTTAATTATTTAACTTACTTTCTGCTAAAAGTACCTTCATGAATTCATTTTTATGTTTCTTGATAAGCACTGCCACTTTACTACTGCTTTTTTTTCATTATTACCTGACACCAGTGTGAAGCCTTTCTTCAGCAGAGCGTCAGCCATGGACTTGGCGTTCAGCAGCACTTGGCTGATGTACTGTTTGAACATGGGAGTTGAAGCCTAAAAGGACAGAGTTTGTACATTGCATGTTTGAGTTCACATCAGGACAGTTCATTTGAAAATGACTATGACTTATACATGATCAACTGGAACTTTTTTGATGTCATCAAATTAGGTCTTTAGTTATTATTTTGACGGAGAATTTCTTAGTGGTTTTACACTGTTTGAGCTGGAGATTAAATTGTTATGCAGAGCATTTTAATAAAAGCTTTTCTCTTTCATTTATTATTTTAACGTAGTTACACGAACACTCTTAGTTTTGCCTTTCTTTTTATTTGTGTCCATGTCTTGTCACTAATTCTCCTGTCATTTCAGATCCCGCCTTTCCTCCATGCCATGCAATCAACTCATTTCCCTCACCTGGTTTCCCCCGCCCATCTCCTCACCTGCAGTCCATTTGCTCATTAGTCCCTCTGTGTATATATACCAGTCCACTTTCGTTTGACCCCTGCCAGATTGTCTTGTGTGTTAGTTTTTCTGCCAAGCGTTCCAGCATTTTCGAGATTGCCCTTTTGTTCTGACCCTGTTTGTGCCTTTTCCTCCACAAACTTGACTGCCTCGTTGTCGTGCTTTTGGGTTCTCTCTTGCCTTGGACCATGACAATTATTCATTTTGTGGGTTTATTTAAAATAAGCATGAGAACCTGTTTCAGGGCAACAGCCACCCCAGCAATGGCATGGTTGTGAGGTCCTCCCTGAAGTGAAGGGAACACAGCAAAGTTGACCTTGTCCTGAAGGTCATAGATCACCTCTCGACCCTTCTTATCCACAGAGCGCACACCTTTGCGGTAGAAGATCAAACCTGCCCTAAAGAGTGATGAGAGAAAGAAATCCAGATGGTCTGAGTGCGACTCTAAACTTGTGTGGTTTGTAGAGGAAATAAAGTAATGGGGGAAAAAAATGGAAATCATCAAACTTGAAGGCCCTTACCTTGATCCACGCAGTGACTTATGGGTAGTGGAGGTGACCAGGTCTGCATGGTGGAAAGGCGTTGGAACAGCTCCTGTTGCCACCAGGCCACTGATGTGAGCCATGTCTGCCAGCAGGTAGGCGTTCAGCTCAACACAGAGCTGGAACACACGCAGTCAGAGACACGAGAATGAAAGCCATCTTTTAAAAGTACTGTTCCAATGTACATAATCATTTACCATTTCTAACACTATTACTTAATACACTATGACTATTACTTGTACTACTTTCAATTTAGAAATCAACATAGTGCACTTAAATCCTGACCTTCTTCATGCGAGCATAGTCGATGAGGCGAGCGTAGGCGCTAGTTCCTGCGATGATGAGTCTTGGTCTGAACAGCCGGGCTGTTCGCTCCAGCTGCTCATAATCTATTAGACCTGTTTTGGGCTGAGATGATACAAATAGACAAGAGAGACAGTCACATGTAGTTTATTATCTTCTCAGTTAGATTCACTTTGATAAATGTAAATCAAACCTTAATTTCTACTAACAAAAATTCAAATGTATTGACTCACATCCAGCTTGTAAGGCATTGATTCAAAGTAGATGGAGGTGGCTGAGATTCTTTTGGTGTCTGTCATGTAGCCATGGGTGAGGCTGAAATGTGGAAAATAGAGCATTTGATTAATTAATTAGTGGAGCCTGCATCTCAGTAGACATAATTTAATGGTAGATAATCAAATGAAAGAGATACAACAATTTTTTATTCTAATGTGTTTGTTCGTCTACTGTGTGTCTTACATTAATTTGTCTGGTCAGGTAAAGACTATAGATTTCTTATTGCTTTCTTGTTTTTTGAAGGAAAGAAAGTGGTCATCAACTAAAAATAATTAAACGTCTGTGGCTGTAATAGAGCTCTAGTAGGTGATGTCATGCCACACTCCAAGCTATATGTCAGGCAACTTGTCTCTTTACAGCTCTTTTCATAAAAACAGCCAAAATGGCTGTTTCATACTTGTCTGTCAGCCTGTCAAGTTATTTGTTGTTTAACTCCATGGATTTGAAGTGTGCAGTGAATTATTTAAGCTTGAAAATTAAATGAGCAAACTGAGTCACAGGACGTCCTCAGCTCTATAGATGATGTAATAATGTTCACTCACTGTCCTCCGTCAGGCAGATCCAAGCCCATGATGCGATCATGAGGTTGCAGCACAGATGTGTAGGCTGCAAAGTTGGCAGGGGACCCGGAGTACGGCTGGACGTTGACGCCCCACAAATTTGGGTCCAGGTCAAATGTGTCAAGTGCTCGTTTCTGACACAGCAGCTCAATCTGGTCCACTATCTCTGCTCCTCCATAATACCTAAGGAGACAAGAGGCATTTTTTAGTCAACATTTTAATGGCCAAAATGCTTGATTTTTATATATATATATTTTCTCTTGTAAATCCAGTGCTATATAATAATACATAGGATTGTCATTACCTTTGTCCTGGGTATCCCTCTGAGTATTTGTTGTTCAGACATGATCCCTGGGCTTCCAGCGCTGCGCGGCTGCAAAAGTTCTGACAAAAATGCAGTGTCAAGATCCAGAGCCACACACTGTTTTCCTTTTTTAATTATCTTTATTTATTCAGAACACTGTCACCATGTATGTACCTGCAGAGAGGTGATGTAACATTTTTGTCGGACGCAGCTGCACAATATTACCACAATCTAAACTTGCATTTTCCTGCATGGTTATATACTTAAACACATTTCTCTTGTGAAAAACAATTACAAATACTGTAAGGCGGGATTCAGAGCCAGAGAGGTAGACGCCAAGTTATTGAAATCACTTAAATTTGTTGCATAAATCTTAACAAAAGGTCAGTCACATCCTGTTCTGGAAGCTTCAGCATATATCTAAAAATAATAATCTAAAAAACAATAAAGTATTAGAGGTATTATGATCAAAATATTGGACGAATAAAGAGGAATCTAACTAATATTGAATCCCCATGGGGTTCAGCATGGTGTCAAATCTCCCACAGACACATGGAAATGAAACTGCGGAAAAGGTAATGAATGTAAATTACATTCTCTCTCTCTCCTCACACTCTCTCTTGCTCTCTCTCTCCATATAGTCATGTGTCAAACAGATTTCAAGCCAGTCCCCCATATGTCATAAAACTCTCTCTCTAGGACATTTCAAAACACTATCTCAACACAGACACACACACACACACACACACAATCATGATAGTTGAAGTTATGATGTGGAGATCAATAGCAGATATCAGTGAGGAAACCTACTGGGATAATTTGACTGTGTTCATCTCTGTTCAGAGAGAGACTGACAGTGAAAATCTTCCAGATGTCACTGTGATTGATTGTGTGTGTCCTGACTGAAGGAACGTAGATTAGACTTTGAAACACTGTTTTATACTCAGGTCTCACCTCCGATGCGATGAGCTCCAGTCCCCGACACTGCCTGTCCTTCTCCTGCTGCAAGAGGCTCCACATCTCTGGGTCATCCTGGGCCAGACTCTCCTGTCCTGTCCAGCCAGTGGTGGTTTGGTGATTTCGGCCCAAACATCCCAAAACCCTGGGAAGGAGGGGCTGCAGCAAGGAGTGAAAGAAAAGCACACAGGAATCACCAGAACATCACAGACAAGAAGTAAGTTCTAATAACTGTCAAACTGACTGTGTGATTTATGGATTTTTTTTTAGAAACTCCTGGTAATTGAAATTGTTCTGCTCTAATTTTTTATTAAAATTTGTTATTAAAACCTGAAAGAGTAGGCTGATAGAGGGTCTGATGCAACATGCCAGTTTTGTTGTTGTCCAAGATTTCTCCTTTGTTGTCCTTTTAAAAGCTCATGAGGACTAAGCCTCTGCAAAAAACAAGCTTTCATCACTAAATAAGTGTAATGTTTTTTTACAGGGGTTAGGAAACAAGGGAGTTAGTCTAATGTGTCTTTTGATGTTCTAAACATTCCATTTAATGAAAGGCAGTGGAAAAACCCAACAGGTTATTCAGGGGAGCGGTTATGGAAAACCTTGGACACTGTAATGTGGAAAACGTAGGCATGCAGCGACTGAGTTATCAGGGTTTTGTTTGTTGAAGTCAGCTTGTAGCTGCATGATAGTTACATAACTCTGTGTTACATTGGTCCTAAGATGCAAATGACTATTAAGCAAAAAACATATGTTACCAAAACTGTTCTTTCATCTTCTGTGTTCTTTGTGTTTTCTCAGCCTTGACTATAATGATCCTTGCATAAAAGCTGAGATTGCACTGTCAAATATCCATTGACAACAACACAATGAATTCTGGAACAGGAGTGCTTTTTCCTCCTTTGACAACATGAAAGAATTATAGTCATCACACATACATGGCAACATTTATGCAAGTCGACAGACAAAAACTGGAAACAACAACACAATTGCACTTTCAAACCGGACATTTCTATCAGCAGTGAGGTAACCTGAGGTGGTAGGTCTGACCTAGTTTACAGAAATGACTTATTTGATCACAAAAGCTCTTAAAAGAATGGAAAATGGTTGTAAAAGAAGAAACACAGGTGGATCTGTGCATAAGTCGGTAACAATTCTGAAAAAAACACAAGTAAACAGACTCACCTTGAGTGTCTGCCGTAAAGTCAAAGAGAGCATGTCTGTGACAGCAGACGAGTGGGGAAACAGAACGCTTTCAAGGTACAAAGGTGAAACTAAACAGGAGCCAAGGACTTTTGGACTTTGTGGCACTGATTAAAGATATTACATGGTTCATGTCTTTGAAGAGGAAATATCTTATCATTCATTAATACTGAAAAACAAACGAGATTCATTGTCAGTCCTGATAATTCAGATAATTCTGTCTGGCACAACTCAGATGTCGATTTTGTTTTATTAGTAAGCCAAGAAAGCACTTTGTTTTTCCAAATAACACCTTTACAACTTAGTGTCCATTAATTCATATTGAGAAAACAAAATTTATAAAACACTGCACAACATATAGAGCTTTAGGTGGGTGAGTGTAGTTTCAGACAACACAAAGATCACATGTTCAAACTCATGTTATGGTTATTAACACATCAGGGTCTACTGTAATGATCTAATGACTTGTCTGAAACACATGGCACAAGTGCCTGTAGCAGTCATTTTGCTTGGCGGGGAAAAAAAGGTTGTATATCAGGCACAGAGTTCAAAATGTTTGTACTTTGTTCCTTAATTAATCATGTTTACTTTAGCAGCAACCCATTTTAAGCAACCAATCAAGGAAAAGTCACGTTTTCTTGTGTCTTGATCCATCACCATGACACAGCTGGATTTGAAAAAAAAGGTTGTTTCACTGAGCACAAAAACAAAAGAATGCTCCAATAATGCACCTGGCTATACCTCATTTTAAGTGTTTTTGCTGTTTAAACGACATGGATGAGGAAATGACAGCTGCATCAGTGTGAAATGAGTAAAGGTACCACTTGGTTACTATTGGTACCACATTGTGTCTGGTGTAATAAATTGGCCCCTTGTATTTGTTCAAAGCACCCTCACTAATATTTTGAAAATGTGTTTGAATGGCAAAGAAAGAGTCGGTCAGGTGTATGATGAGTCAGTATTTGATGTCTGATGTTCAGCTCTGCAGAATCGTTCATCCAAAGCGCTGCTGCTGATTCTGCTCCGTCTGAAAGTTGTGGTCTGGACAAATTTTCTGCACCAGCCTGTAATCAGTGCCGGTGAATGCGATGAAGATGCATATGACTTTGAAGGGTTTAGCACAGATCCAGGCCGCTTGAGACTGGGTGTTTTCAGAGTAGCAGGTCTCTCCGGGGTTGTACATGCACGGTTTGGTCTTCTTGGAACGATTGGTTCTCTGGTATTCGATTCGGCAGTTTAATTCGGTCACCATCATCGTGTCCTGCTGCTGCTTCTGCTGGTCAGGTGGGGTGGAGCTGGTGGAGTGAGGGGGACTCTGAAAGTGAGGCAGCACATGTGGAACCAGGACTGAGGTTTTGGTGTGAACACTCTGAGCTGCAGGATGCAGAACTTCCCATGCAACAGCTTTGGAGGGCGGGACGATGCTGACGGATATGTTCCCCAAACGGGAAGAGTTGTGCCTGAAGTAGACGCTAAAAGTCCCATTGATGTGGTCCACGATTTTTCCCGTCACCAAGAGACTGAACTTCATCGTTTTCACATTGAAGTAAAAGTCCCCCCAGCCCAGGATCTTCTTGGCCTTTGGGGGTGTTTTTGCGGGAGATTTGGGTTTGGGAGCAGCTCGGTACAGATACTGATCCATGGCTTGGGAAAAGTTCTGTGGCCAACCATACGGGCCAAGTGAGCCATGAGCAGGTGTTTTGTGTTTGGTGGCGATGATCTGTAGATCTTTGGACATATGTTTAACCTTCAATGTGGCTCCCACAGCCTCTTCTCTTCCTCCTGCCTCTTCCCTCCATTGTTGGTTGTGAAACTCGAAGGAATTGTCTGTTTCTTGAACCTACAGAGGGAAAAAAACACAAATCAAAGACTTGAACATTTTGCAGCATGAGTTTGTTCTCATATTGGTTGGAGTTTTCTGCCTCCACCTCTGTCCAAAAGATGTAAACATAACTGTTTGTGATTCTCACTGAATTTCAAATTTGTACACAAAAAAATGTCCATTACATTCAAACAATTGTCAAATGGGTTCACAAAAGGTGACACTCTCATGTATAGCGTTGTTTAGAACTTGTGTCAACCAACGACAATTATTAATTTTATGTCACGACTGACGGAGGCAACATTACCTTTGTGCTGGCAAAGTAAGAACATCAAGACATCACAAAACAACAAAAATCAACAAAAGTTTCCCACTGTAGCATCTACATGATATAACATTAAACTGTATATCCAGAAATGTACAGAACTTTACTCTGAATAATACAAGCCTTTATTGTGAACAGTTATGACCAGTGTGTGGATTATCCAGTTACATGACAGTGACATGTATCTATTTACTTTGCTATGCTGAAAATGCTGTCGCTAAACCATATCATCTGTGAAAAGGCTGCTAGTCATGTGGATGAGACCCACTGGACTTGTCTAAAAAGATTGAAGTGCAAAAGAAGATGACATTATTTTCTGACAGGTTTCTCTGGCAACACAGCACCTAAGTTTATATCACTCCACCTTGTTTTGAAGAGCTGTAGCATAGCAATACTTGCTCTGTACTATGAAAAATTACACAAAAGATGAGAGGCAGACGAAGCCCTTCAGACAAGTTCAGACCACCTGGGTGTCCACAAATGAAGGACAGTTTCACTGTAGGCATGTTACAAGGAGCCAGATAATCGATTCAGATAATTAGGCTTTGACGTGCCAGGTCCATGGAATGAGAACAAATTGAAACGACTGTGATCAATACAGCAGGTCAGCTCCTCCAGGCAAGGACTACAGGAAGGAACATTCACACACACACACACTCTCAAACTCACATTCACATTTTCATGAACACTTTTTAATTTGGCTGTCCTCCATCATCCTCTTATTCCCTTGTTAAAACTCTCAATCCTCTTTCAAATTTGACCTTGGTAATGAATCGAATCCAAGAGCATATTGATCAGTATGCTGAGAAGAGAGAGTGGGACACACAGGCCTGAAAATGCAGCAGATATAATTATATACTACAATGATACAGTATAGGTCGTACAAAAAAAGGTTAAAGATATGTTAATGTTGAGCTTCCCTTCCCTGTCATCCCATCAAATATCCTAGATTTCATTCTTAATTGTGGGATATAGACTTGAAATTACATATCTGGGCTTTTACCTGGATTTCCATATGCATGTTATTATTTCATATGAGGAGCAAGTTCTGTTTTATTTATAGCAATTTAATCAAACTTTAGTAAATAGAACGAAGTTTCCCTGGATGAGCCCCTCCTGCAATACCCCCAAGGTCCACTAGTGGGACACAGCGCTTAATCCCCTTTTCCACCTATGGTCCCAGCTCGGTGTTTCGCAGGAGACTTAGTTTAGTGGTAATTAGACACTAATCACTGGTACTGATTGTGACATTTAACATGTACCGGGAACATCCCCAGTTACACCTAAAAAGAATCAGAATTAGTCATTTTTGCGCGCACACCAATTAGTGATAGTGAATTTGCCCGAGCATTAAACACACACAGGTCGGGCACAGAAGCAGTGAGCAGCACTTATCTGCACCCGAGGAGCAATGGACAATTGAATGCCCTGTACAGCGACGGGGCCAGTGAACCAGTGACTTTCTGGTTATGAGCCCAATTCCTTTCCCTGAGACACACACAAAGCCAACCACAAAGGGATGATGTGATCATTATTCTGCCTTCTACGGAGTAAATTTCGTAGTGTGAAAATAACTCACACAAGGGCCAATTTAACACCAATTCTGACTAGGACAAGTTGAGATTTGTGTTAACGTAATACTAAGAGTTAAAATATACAGAGTTAAATTGACTCTTTTATTGTTACTTCAACACTGCCAGACAGCTTTACTATGTACAGATATGACAATAGAATAATGCAATGCAACAGTGTCTGTATTTCCCAAATAATAATAAAAAGATATACATTTTGTGACATCAAACATTTGATAAAAGTGGCCTCAGTTAAGGTACACAAACATATTTAGCCACCAACTCTGTCACTATAGACGGTGAGGCTGTGAACAAGTCTGATAAGCTCTGAGGCGTATCAGTATTGACGTATTAGTAAGGTCAGTCACGTTTTGATAAAGGAGGTGGACACAATCATATTTTTTTAAAGGCAGACATGTGAAACAAACTGCAAGATGCTTCTGCATTGCAGGAACTGTACGATCCTGTAGCCATGCAGCTGCCGCTGCGCAGTTTCCTGCTGCTTCAGCATCTGCTCCACAAGTTCCACCTATTACCATTTCTTCAGCAGTGCTTTCAGAAACAAGGTGGATAAAATACTTTGAGTATGGCAGCACAGTTTGGTTTTTACAGCTGACACAGAGGAAACATCATCAAACATAAACATTGTTTATTCCACTTGTGAGAAAATATTAGTAAGTAGTTTATTATAAACTAAATGATCAATAATGAAACTGCTGTCATGCGGGTCTGTTATGTGTTTCAATTTAACATGGGTACAGTCTTAATCTATGTGGACAAAAATCACTGAGTTGCAGTTAAAAACTGATTGGACCATCCAAGTTAGGTGAACCCAGTCCTCGGACTTTAGATTCTTAATTCAGTTGCTAAGAACACTTCCACAGATACAGTAAACAGTTTTCTAGAGCAATGAGGCATGGGTTGCGGGAAAAGTTTGTGTGCAGTTGTTTTTTGGAACTTTATGTCAAGTTACATCATAATGTGTCAGTGCCAGGTGGAGGTTTAGAATTATTCTCCCCCAGATTTCTGAATAAACAGCTCCCAGGATATCATTATTTCTCACCAACATGTAGGATTCATATCACCCCTAACCACCTCAGCCCTGTGTGCCAATCTCTACCTCCTCCTGGAACAAAGTGAGCTCCAGCTGTGCCTATTGTTACAAGCCGAAATCTCAAACTGTGGGCTGTTCTCACCTACTCTAATTGGAGCCTGCTGTGTGACAGCCGTGTCATTGGCTCTGTGTCAAGATGCCAGCACAGCGGCTGCAACTGAGCAACAGCAGTGGAGCGGATGCACGTACAACACCTGTGGGGAGGCACCTGGAGAGGAAAAAAACGGAGAAACCTGAGAGCTGTAATTGCAGGCTGAGGACAGAGAACATTCTTGCCACCGGCTAAAAAAGACACTTAATGCGTCAGTTTTTCATACTTAGCTAAACCTAGAGATGGTGTGTCTTAATCCCCAGGGTGATAAAAGTTTTTAAACTGGCAAATCCTGAGCAATTGTTTGGTTCAAGTAGTAAAGCACAAAACTAGGATCCCTTGAGGTTTTACCTGAAAACTGCAGATGTTGCAGTCACCTGCTCATGTAGCACAGTCAAGAAAGACAAAGAGTAGATGAGCAGTTAATAAGTACTGGAATAAGGTACATTTTGAAGGACGGTATGCGTTCATTTTTCATTAAAAAAATTTCAAAAAACGGGTTACAATGATTTCCTTGGTCATACAGCCTTCTCCTGTCCTCCCTCATAGAATAACCTTCAGAACACAAAAAAGCTTAATTGCTTTGTTTTCCTTTCAAAATATTAATGAAAATGGAGAAATGGCTATTCATGAGCTGAACTAGTGTTTGTGTATTTCCTTTATCACTATTAGAATGTGTGTTCTTTTGATTTGTTCTGTTGTATAATTTAACAACTGTAACTCTGGGTATGGTGAGCTGTCGAGGTCTTTCTCAAAAAGGAGACCTAAAATAATATTTTTGCATGAATTTCACCTCCTAAAAGAACATTCCACTCTGATCAAGCCGCAAGATGTGTCTGACTGTACAAAATCAAATCAAATCAGAAAAAAACACTCCATTTCCTTCTTTAAATTTACCAGCATATATCAAGATGTGAGAGAACATCTTAAATCAATAAGAACCTAGAGTCAGGTGTGAACCCTGTGTCAGTGGCATTCTTACTGCAGTCAGAAGCGAGCACATATAAACTGAAACTTGTCGCCTCTATGTGAGTCTTCAGATGATTTGCTCTGCATCCATTTGTCCATGTTAAGTTATGCACACCTTTAAAAACACAATGAAACTGAAATTTCTTCAAATAATTATTGATTCTGTTGGATTTTTAAAACCATCTCACCCTTACACACAGACATAAAATCAGCAGAAAAAGACTATTGTTGGATTGTGTAACATTGCTGCAAAATGATGACCGAAACAGAGTGCACCTGCACAATTAGACATTGACATTTACTAAACTATAATTAAATTCACTATATGTACAATATACAATCATTATAAATAAATAGTATCTCTGATAAGCAATACCAATCAGCAGAAATGAACATCTGGCAGCGCCACAACAGCATCACCTTGTATTATTTAATGAGCAGACAACCTGAGGAGCAGTGCAGAGCAGAGCTGTTCACTAATGTTACTCACCGCTGAAGGGAAAAGCCACAGACAGCTGATGGCAAAGTTCAAACAGAGTGTCTTCATTTTGCAGCAGCCGCAGCAACGCATCCCCATCCAGAGGCAATAACCTGCCTGAGTGAACAAGTGGTGATTTACTGAGGCAAAAGCAAACAGTCACTTCAAAAGTGGAGAGAAGACAAGACACTGAAATACCCAAGACCTGGAGTGAATCCAACTCTGTGCTTCCTCTGCCTCCTATACCAGATCACTCCCCCCCCCCCCCCCCCCTCTCTCTTTCTCTCTCTCTCTCTCTCTCTCTCTCTCTCTCTCTCTCACCATGTATCTTCCTCTCTCCTCCCAAAACACAAACACACAGGTCTGTGTAGCTGCCGGACTCATTCCGAAAATGTGGTTGTATCACATTAGGACCAGGCTTTGGTTCACATGATGACTCCTGTTTCTAAACAAGTTTATAGCGGGGAAGAAGTAACAAAGACGAGTACTGACACACAGAATTACGCTCACTTAAAGGTCCAGTGTGTAAGAATTAGTGACCACCATAAAAGATTCAAGATTCAAGATTCTTTATTGTCATGGCACCATGTAACAACGGACATCATTACTAGCAATAAAAATGCTTTATGCTACATGTCAGCTCAACTTTGCACTAAACGAAGTAAAGTAAAATACAACATAAGATAAAATAAGATAGGAGACAATAGAACTTGCTGTGTGCAGGATATGCAGCATGACAAAAGCGGTTCCAGCCTCCATGTTACACTGCAACAGCCTTTTGTCTTGTCCTAAAATTGAATAAGTAATGCTCTGCGTCTGGGCAGCAGCCTCCTCGTGGGCCTTGGTGGTACTGCATATGGGCCACGGATGGGTTTGTAAAAAAATCTCCCATTTCATTAATTAATTGAACATGTATTCCTTTCATTCTAGGGAAGGGAAACAAATCATGTAAAAGTATTATCCAAAAGCTATGGAAACCTGACAATTATTACAGCATACTCACCTCAACTTTCTGCAAATAAACCCCCTTAATGTTATACAATCATGCTCTCTCTTTCTCTCTCTCCCTCTCTCTGCTCATTTACACCACCTGACCGGCCCTTGTTATGACTCATCATCTCGGGGAAATGTGCTCAGAGACAGGCACAGTTTGACAGCCCGCCCCGCTGTCCCCGCATACTTTAACAACAGGGAGGCTGACAAAATGACAAGTGCTCTCTCCAGGAAATGTAAAAATCCCTGACAAGTCTGGTGAGATTCTTCCTCTGCCTCAGCCTATCAGTGCAAAGTCAAGCCAACAAATGACTGCATGTACTCCCCAACCAGACAGGTCGTCTGACATAGAAACGTCATGAGAACTGGATTGAAAACAGATTCAAGGCTCCAACACTGAGCTTATTAACATAGGCTACATGTGCTATAATTGTGGAGTCCTAGGTTTTCAAGTGTCTTCAGATTAAAGCTTACCAATGCTGTGAAATATTTATATTACAAGACAGACCATCATTAAATCTTAAAAGGTGTCGGAGCTTCTCAAACTGCAAGGTTTGAGTCCCCGAAAATGTCAGCAAATCTTCTATGGTCTATGTCCAGATTTGTACATCAACAAGAATGTGATGCAACATTACAGTAAATAGTCATTAATGACTTTTGAATTACGTTTTATTACCAATGAATAATAATCACCAGTACTCATAACGTGAAAATAATTTGTACTACCATGTCGATCAGAGATGTTTTAAGTTTTTTCCCCTTCCCTGGAACAAAGAGAATACATGTTCAATGAATTAGTGAATGTTTACAGCCCACTCTGAGGCCCGTCTGCAGTACCACCAAAGCCCACCAGGAGGCTCATTACTTATTAAACACGAGGACAAGACAAAAGGCTGTTCAATAAGGGTCATGTCATTAATATGGGAGGTCATTTTACTTTTGCAACCAATGGCATCATCAATTATTTTTCTTTTTAATTTCACTTCCAGACTCCTGTGAGTGTGGAAGATGTCACTTCTCTACATAAAGTATCTCATAATAATGACTACGGGGTTCATATATACATGTGTGTATCATTCAAATTTGGTAAGATGATTACAAACACATTTTACTATCGGTGGAAAAAGGTTAGAAGAGATATATCAACTTTGTCTTGATAATTTGTCACCTTTTAGGCAGTATTAGGCACATTTTAATTTCGCGTGGAAGCATACGCAGAGAATGTTGAAGCGTGATGACGTCAGTTGTCACGCATGATGAGCGCTACATAAGTAAATCGAATCGAATCGTGCGACGCTGGTCATAAAGAAAGAGTTGACAAAACAATGACAAGAGAACGGAAAATTGGTAAATCTTAACAGATTTGTGCATCGAAAGTGCCAAACTCTGAAACGTTTTAATTAAAAAAACATTGTCGCTGAAGCTGCAGAACAAGGTGATGATACAGGTATGTCCATGTGTCACGTAACGTGTGCGACACGCATTAGTGTTGTGTTCCATGCAAAATGTATTGAAGTTAAACAGTTAATTTGTATTTAATTGTGTGACAGCGGGTGGAGCGGTTTTTTGTCTTGTGTATCTACCTGTCAGCCTGGAAACGTCCGTGTATTAGTGATGATGTTTAAATAAGTTACACATGGACTAATCACAAACCATCACCTTACCACGCCATGTTGGGTTTCTTAGGAAAAGAAAAAAACTGGAAAGTGAGTTGTAATTCATGAAGTGGTGGCCGCTTTCAAAAGTATAGAAATATTCTGGCTAAAACTGAAAATATTACATATTAATGAACACAGGATTGGAAAAGCTAGTTTTCCAACTTCAGTCCCTTGGCAGACCAATGCCACTTATACAACACAATACAACAATAACAGTAAAATTAAAGTGCTGAATAATAAGCGACCATGTCCAACAATGACCAAGATGTTAAAGTGCTAAGTGCAAACGTTCATTAGTGACAATAGTAAAGTATGTAACCGTATAAACGTGTTTTAAGGCTGCCCTAAACACGTTGAGGGGATAACTATCTTGACGAACACTTCTTCTCTGGCGTGCCCGCGCATGTGCTGTTCAAGTTGCGAGTCGGAGACTTATAAAATTAACTTAAAGACACGAAAGTACTTGTGCTGCGATAACTTGAAACATTTCACTCGTCATTGAAGAGTCCAAACATGTTTTGACAAAAACTAAAAAGGGAAGACCTTTTTTAGTCATAAAGCGAGTCTTCATGGAAAGGGGCGTGGTTATGATTGCACTTATCCCACAATGCATAGCGCTGACTTGATAGTATGTTGCTAAACGTTGTATTTATGTAAGAAACACTGCGTTTTGGTTCGGCCACCTCACGTCTTCTATACACAGTGCTTATTCTTCGCATGAATCCAAAGCAATGTAATGCAGTGTGTGTGTTGGAAAAGTGAACCTTGAGTGAGAAAGGTGTGACGGAGAATGACATGGGCCACTGTAATGCTTTAACGTTAGATCACTCTTGTTTCTCTTCAGATCGTATAAATCTTTCGCCTTTTACTAAAGATTTCCGTGGAGTGGAACAATAAGAGTATAACTCAATTTTTTGATGCCCTGCGCAAGTGGGGCTTTCTTTCCAATGTCGAATTATAATTTTCACATCACATATAGTGATTATTGTGTAAACTTGTGCCATGCATCAGTTTAGCGAGTATAGTCAGCTATTGACTAGAACTAGTGTTGAAATAGAGCACGACGTTAAAATGTTTTACTTGAAAACCTTATTTATCTCTTCGTTACTAGAAAACATCTTGATCAAACTTATAACTGAACGCATAATAGCTGCATCAAGCCAAATATAGTCATAATATTATGAAACTTTACATAAAATAGCGTCATCTGACGCCCTTCCTTCTTTCACATAATGGTATGACCCTAGTCTGTCCTCGCACGTGATTGGCCGCATGGTGTGCTCGTCACGCTAGAAGGCTGAAGATTCCGCTCTTAAGTTTACAACATTTCACCAACAGTGCATTTATTTTCTTGTGAAAACAGTGTTTATGCTTCGCATGACTCCAAAACA
Organism: Solea solea; assembly: GCF_958295425.1. Lineage (NCBI taxonomy): Eukaryota > Metazoa > Chordata > Actinopteri > Pleuronectiformes > Soleidae > Solea > Solea solea. The sequence goes on along the minus strand of NC_081144.1, from coordinate 16,179,316 downwards.
ATGTAATGCAAAAAAAAAAAAGTTTGAATAGTGAACCGTGAGTGAGAAACATGTGACGGAGAATCACTTTGGCCACGGTCTCCACTCGAAATTTAGATCACTCTCGTTTCTCTTCAGAGCGTATAAATCTTTCGCCTTTTACTAAAGATTTCCGTGGGGAGGAACAATAAGAGTATAACTCAATTTTTTGATGCCCTACGCAAGTGGGGCTGTCTATTCTTGTGAAACATAAATATTTCATAGACGATTGTGGAATCGACTGACACTGATGGAAAGCGTAGATCATACACTTTTACATGATATAATTGCAATATTATATTACTTGTACTAGCATGTAGTCCTAGTATGTTGCTGCACAAGTCACAACGAATTGCATTTAATGTTTCTCAACGTTGTTATGACTCTGAATTCATATAGTGTATTGTGTATGTTTTTATTCAGTTATTTTGAAGTTCCCTGTGAGTGACAACACTCTCCCATAACATAAGCAATCATTAGAAAATTATACTGTTTCTGTGGATTCATAAGAAGTCAGAAAGGATTTGATAAAACTGAGCATTGTAAAATGTTGCCTTAACAATCCATCCATCCATTTTCTAACGCTTTATTATCATGTCATACACTACACACTCCTTTGCAGTACTCGTCCCTGACCACAAGGAGGTGCAGAAGTCAAACAACATTCTCAGTTGATTTCTGTCTCCATAAGTGTGATATATATGTAATAATAATCTAAGTTTGTGTGTGTGCATGTGGACTGGTATATTAATTATATGTTATATATAATTATATATATATAATTAATTATTATTTTTTGGCATTAACACTTGTTATGATTAATTTAAGGACAATGCTATGTCAAGGCTGTCCAAATAAATGCAGTCAATGCAGTGTACTGAGAATTATCGCTGCAATCCAACCTACTGCAATTTTCAATTCACAGGAGGTGCAATATCTATACACATCTTATTCTACAGACCAAATCTGACAAACAAATCTTTGTTTCTCACAGATCTGCACAAATATCACACAGTGATCATTTGAATGAAAATGAGACTAAAGATGTAAAAATGACCATTTCCTCTGATATTGCTAATCATATCACAATCCCAATTCCTGTCAAAATAGTAGCAATTAGATATTTATTCAAAATCGTTCAGCGCTAGTATATTTAATATAAATATACTTTATAGAAACTCCCATTAAAAGAAGTTCCTTGACCCATTTAAAAAAGTTTCACAGTTTTTTTCTTTTAAGTGCACTTCAGGTTTAATATTTAAAACCTTTATAAATCCCACTTTCAGCCAATAATTAGTGCAAACATTTGTCAAAGTATCAAAGTAGTTTTGTTAGTATAGTGTGTGTATATATACATATACATATATATGTATATATATATATATATATATACACATATAAAAAAAATACTAACAGCCTCTATGTATACTAGGAATAATACTATTTATTATTATTAAGGACTGAGAGCAAATAAACAAGTTATTAATAATTTAGTTTAAGATCATTATAACTTAAATTATGTTAAAGTAATACCATTAAACATACACATAGATCCTTTCTAAATAAGCATGAAGCATGCAAGGTTTCTTCCACCTACTGTACAGTCTACAGACAGTCCCATCTGACCATTTGCAGTTCTGAGCTACTCACAACAAAGCTAATACATCACTCCATCGTCTCTTTCCAACATAGAAACTAGTTTCACTTCTAATCTCCCTCCTTTCTCGTGCTTCACTTTGTATCAAAGGCACAAACAGTGACGGACTGTTTAAGTGTTTACATGCAGAAAACTGCTGTCAAATCTGGACGTTGAAGAAGAGCAAAAAAAGGTGGTGACACCAGTTTGTCAGACGTTGTCCCTGTCACATCGTCATGGCCTTTATGTCACAGTGATCTCCTGCAGCAGATCTGCGGGGAAGTAGCCCAGTTTGCGTCCGGTGCTGACCTTCAAGTAGCCGCCCTTCTCATCTCCTTTCTTCACCACAATCTGAAACACAGTGTCATCAGCGTTATAGTCACACACTCACACACACACTCTACAATAACATGCACCATTGAACATGAGGGTATTTGGGTGCTTTGGTTCAGCATTTAACAGTGGGCCTGACAAAGGGCAAGAGGTCAGTGGAGTCATAAAGAAAAAAGATTTGAGACATTTTTAGCTTAAACATAAAGCTGCAATGCATAACTTTTGCTGATTTTTGTTGGTGCTGTTGTTATTATTTTGCCTCTGTTTGGTCTTTTTTAGACAAGTCAATTTTATTCATATAGCCCAACATCACAAACACAATAAGCTTTGAAGGGCTTTATAGTCTGTACAGCAAGTGACACACACTATCCTTAGACCCTCACATCAAGTGAGGAAAAACCCTTGTACAGGGGGAAAAATGGGAGAAACCTCAGGAAGAGCCACAGAGGAGGGATCCTCTTCCAGGACGGACAGACATGCACAAGGTGCGTATGTACATAAGCAATTTCAGCAGATTATAAAAGAAATGATGTAAGACTCTGTGAACAGCACTATCAGACCCGACTGTGGGAGCATTTGTGTGTGTACAACAGCAGAGCAGGGACAGAAGCGCTAACCAGCTGTTTGACCCTAGAAGCAAATTTCAAATAAAAAAGCTATAGCATTTGTACAACATGAGCTCAGAAAACTGTTGAATTTCAGTTTAATGTACACATGCTTGCACAACTTAGTGCAGTTACCTGATCTTTCTTTAGTGTGATTTGTCCCATCTCCCTGTTCCCGACAAAGGAGCGCGTCACCTTGAAAACTCTCTCTGATGCACGCACTTTTATGAGGTAGTTGGTGGGGAAGTAGCCCGTCTTATCTCCCATCTTCCCCTGGGAAACAGAGTGGATAGACATCTAGTTCATGATCACTACGAAGTGGCAGGATTGTCAGGACGGGATAATGAGGAAGTTTAAACTCACTCTCCACCACTCTTCATTGGAGTCATCCAGCACTGTGATCCGATCACCGGGGCTGATACACAAAAATATACACCATCACCATGACTATAATACTTTATAATTAACTTTCATGTTTTAAAAAATAAATAAATAAATACATGTTCGAATGTAAATGAACATTTACTCTGATACACATAAGAATAAATGAAAGTTGAAACTTACTGGAAGTCAAGGTCATCTTTCTCAATGGCCTTGAAGCGGTAGAGAGCCAGGTAATAGTGTGACTGCGAGAACGTTCCTTTACTCTGGTGAGAAGACAGGACAGATGCTGCTGCATGTTACAGCTGATATTAATTATACCAAAACTTGCTGGAAAACAGTGCATAAGTTGCAGCCGTAGATTAAAGCAAACCTTGTTTATCACTTTCTCATCTGCTTTGTCTCCTCCTTTCTCCTTCTTATCATCAGGCTTTCCTGTGAGGACATCAGACACGATCGTCACCAACGTAGGCCATCTCTACTTTAAACTTTAAGAAATTACTTGGCAGTTATATTTAAACAGTTTCATATAACTTGCAAATTATAGTTTGAATGAACTTTAATAATTTACTAACTGAAATAATTGTTTTTTTAGTTTTGTCAAATATCAAATTTTTTCAGTGTATGATTTTAGGCATCCTTGTTGAATTTACAGCTGTGTCCTGTATTATCACATCTTTTGGAGAGTACATTTTCTCATTGAATTCTCAAAATGACCACAGAAATCATCTGAAAATGACTGGTCTCTGTTTACCTTCTCCTCCCTCCTCGTTCTCTTTGGGCTGGTGGTTCTCTTCTTCCTCTTCCTCCATCATCATCATCATCTAGAGGACAGAAAATAAAGTTTAAAATGAGATTGTTTTTCATGTTATTTGTTTCAGAGCTGGTGTCAGTGCATCAGTGTGTCAAAGATGTTCCTGAATACCTTGTGTATTATGATCTGACTGAAAAATATATTGTACACTCACATTTTTCTTGTCATTTTCATTCTTTTTCCGCTCCTTATTCGCCATGATGACACCGACTCGCAGGGTGTCAAAGACGGGGTCATTCCGGTTTGGGTTGTCTGGACAAGGGCAGAATCGGGGGTTATGAAGTGACATATTTATATATATAGTAGCAGTTTTTGTTACAAAAACAATTGAATTGGAATATATAACATATGAAGGCCATATTCTGGATTAAAAACATGTTAAATCAAATACATTTAAGTGTGTTTTTTTATGGACAGATAAGACAGGAAAACTTAAAATGAGGATAAACTGAGACACAGTGTCACAGAGGACTCAGTGGACTCACTTGGATCAGGTTGGTCACTGCTGTACAGAGGGGAGCTGTAGGCTCTTCTGAAACCAGGTGGCTACAGGAACAAAAAACAAACAAACAGTTCCAACAGTTTTAATAACAAAAATCTGTATTACCACATACTAAATTTGTATTATCTTGAAAATAAAGACCATTTCCAGAGCATGGCAGCAGAGGGACTCACAATTTTGCCAAAGCATCTCTGAAACTCAACATATGACTGACACGAATGGTGGATGTTGGTCTTGCAGTTTTTACACCTCAAAGCGAACTTGTTGTTCACTGAAAGATAAACATGTGTGAGGCAGGTACTACTTCTACTAGAAAACAACATCTATCAGAAAATGGCATGCATGATGAAGATGGTCTCGAGATTATTGCAGCACATACAGACTATCATGCGAGCACAGACGTCACAGAATTTGGGTTTCTTGCAATAGTGGTCCTTGAACTTGTGGGGTTTGTCATTGATCCGGCGAACTGGCTCTGAAGGAGGTTCTGGGTCCTTCTCTTCCACCTCCACCTCCTCGTCATATATGAAATAGACCTGGAGATACAAAACAAATGACACAGACAGTCACTAAAGAAGAAGAAAAAATCAAAATGCAATCCATGGGTATCATGTTGATGAAGAAGAAATGAGAGGATATAAATGAAGTTCATGTGAATAATATGGAACTCCCATAGGGAAAATGTATAAGAATGTTGACATTTTGACATAATTACCTACATTCCCCATGTATCACAGTCAAAAGCATAAATTTGATTGAAGTAAACTGTGGAAAACGGGTCTACTGTTCCCGAGTGTTGAGTTGTAGTATTCTGTACAAATCTCTCACATATTTTCAATATTTCTGAAACATAGTTTTATTGGATTTCACTTTTAATTACCTAATACCTAACATCCATGCCTCTCAAGACCTGCATTCTGTTGTTCATATTCTACTTTAATGACATTTATAGCTAAATCTGCAGTGATAATCTTTTGCCATGAAATAAAACGGGTTTTTTTTTCTAGTTGATGCTGCGCTGCGTTCCTGTCCCAACTGGTGGCTATTTTAAACTGCTCAGGAATTGCAGTGCTAACATTGGGGGATGAGGGCATTTGACATGATCCTGTCACTCACAGTGTCTTCGTCCTCCTTCACAAAATTCTCAGGAACTGGAGGATTGTCGTGGATATCCACTGAGTTTTTATCATCCTCCCTGACACACATGACGCACACAAAGAAAGAAAAAAACGCAATGATATCATGAAGCTCCATATATTTACTTTGCCAAGAAAAGTTTGTATCTTTAAACAACATGTGTCAACATTCACTTTTTAATGATAATTGATAAATGATACAAAGCACACTTGATTATGTGAAATGACAATGTTACGTTGCAGGGTTTTTGCAGGACAACAGGAAAAATAGAGTGACCCCGTGTAACTGACGTACTCGCTGTGTTTGATATCAAGTTGCCATTCCACCTTAAAATAGTTGTGTTGATTATTCTGAGAGACTCCTTTGATATATTTTCGAGCTGCTTTATCGTTAGTGAATATAGTCCGATAATTGATGGTGGTGGTTTTTAGGTTTTTAAGTTCACTATGAGACAAGTGGAGATGGTGAGGAAAGTAAAGCAAACAGTATATTTTGCTCAAAAGAATTAAGGGAACACCTAAACCATACACAAACATTTGTTGAATTAAATATTTTAGCTGACAATCTTTTCTGATATAAACTGTAATATCATTCACGACATAAATAATATGTGACATCCATTCATTAAAACCAAAATCTCCAACCCATTTGAAGGCTGGATTTTGAATGAATTTGCAGTGTATTTATATTGCAGAGGTCATTTAAATTATTAGAAATACAGATTACTCACCGGTCCATGGTGTTTGCTGGACAATCTCAGTGAATCCTTTGCCTACAAAGATATAGACATATATATAATTTATTAGTTTAAAGCATTAATTTTTTCATTATTGTCTTTACAAAAAGTCATCAACTGCCACTGTGGGTGAACACCTAATAATTAAACACACCTAGATCAAACACAGGCAGCAAATTAGTTGTTGTTTTTTACACATTTACTGTGCATTTTGCACAACTTTGTAGAAAAATATGTAGTACACATTTTAGCATAATATTTAGTCCCACTTTACCTTTATAATGTGCATGCTGTCACCATTTTAATACAAATATTGTGGGACACATCAAACACAATTACACAAAGGCCTGTTAATATAGGATGTTTTCTTGTGACCGTGTAAAAAGTCCCATGTTGCTGTGAACTTATTGCCTACGTACTGTTCTAACACTTGTCCACTTGACCCACACTATTCCAGGGTTGTGAAATTGGATCTAATCACAGCTAAATTTAGGTGCTTCTGCCAGTAAGGAAAACAGGAGTCCCACTGGAATATTTCAAAAAAAACAATAACACTTTTGTCATGCAAACACAGCTCCCCCTAGAAATACTCATGCTTCAAACTAACATATCCAATGTTGAAATTCACACCAATAAAAAGCACAAACCTGGTCTGTGATCACTGTCGCTCTGCCGTAGATCTGAGTCTCACTGATCAACCTGCCTCCTCACTGCAGGCCCTCAGAAATCAGACTGGACCACTGTGGCTATTATCTCTATAACGTCTCTGTGATTTCAGGCTCAAGGTGTGAGCATATGTCTGTTGTTGTGTAGTTATCTATAATTTTGTGTGCGTGTCTTGTGTGCTTGGTGGGCTTAGCACTCATGTGTCAGGCTGACTGTTTGCGACAGCTGGGGACCTCGAAGTGAGCACCGATGACGAGGGGAAATTAGATACGTTCTTTCCCTCTGTCTTCATTACATACATATACGCACCTCTTTCCCCTTGTCCCACTTGTTGACATAAAAGAGAACCCACACACATGTTCTCTTTTGCTTCCTGTCAGTGTCCTTTAACCCATGGAGTGCAAAAATGATGCTGAAACTTGATCCAATAATAAAGTGCTGTATAAAATGAAATGTGTGTATATCAATGATTGTGGTTGTGATCTAACACTCAACCAGGGCTTGTTGTAGTTATTTTTACTCCTTACACCTAAAAGTAAAAACTACCAAAACTTTCTTTAAAAATGTACAAGCACACAAAACAAACTACTAAATTACACTACCACGACTCAAAATGATTTGTTATTTTCTACCTCTGGCAATAATTGTTCTTTTGTATGAAGACGTGGCTCCAACTAATGAGTATTCAAATTTAAAATGTACCCTAATATTATTTAACTTAACCTGTCTGAAGCCATTTCATTGTCAAAGGTTCAGTGTGTAATAATTAGTGACATCTAACGGTGAGACTGCAGATTGCAACCAAAGGAGTTCTCCTCTGTTCACCCCTCAATTTCCCAAGCATGTCAGGAAACTATTGCAGCGTTTGTATACCAGAAAGGATGTTTTGTTTTTTGTGTGTAGTAAGCTTTTGTTTTCTACATGCAAAACACATTCTCTTATGGCAAGTGGTTTTAAAATTCAAATAGTAGACAGGATATTCACTACGGATGTCTGTGACATCATTCTTACTAGTCAAAACTACAGTTTCTATGTTTAAGATAACTTTAATTATCCTTATTTGAAGATGTCCAAGTTTGTCCTTTTTAGATATTGAACTAAGTTTCAGACAGTCTTAATGACATTGTAGAAACTGGAAGTAGAGATATCTATAAGGATAAACCCCATTCGCAAGAATGGCAAAAGTGACGTCATTCTGACTAAAAACTGAATTGCAGATATTTAAAAACTGTGGTTTTGACTAGTAAGAATGACGTCACAGATATCTACAACTATTCATACAAGGCACAATGACATTATGATGGGTCAAAATGACGTCACAGATATCAGTAATGGTAATTCCAGATAACCAGATAAAGTTGGTGATTAAATGTCCTGTACAACCAAAGCAGTGCAAGATGGTGACCTTCATAAAGCATAAAGCAATTTTATTTTTTATTATACACCTATGCAAACATACTTAGCATGTTTAATTTATGACAATTAATCCTCCTAAATGTTACACAGAGATCCTTTAAATAAATACATTTTATTTAAATGTTTTGGAAAGCCCCTTTTGCCACTTCATCCTGGTGCCAGGGCCACTCTTAAATGTGTATATTTTACATCTTCATATTTAAATCCTTAATAAATTAAGTGTTTTGGCTGCACCCCATTAAGCAGCAGACAGACACGGTGCTGTTATTATTGTGTCATTATCATGTCCTCCTGCCCTGAGCTACTCTGCTCTGTCTGGAGCACTACAAAGGTCCCGGTGCATGTCGGGTACAATAGTCTCTGATCGCCCAGTGCGCATGTCCGACAAAAAAAACTCCATTATTTTTTTTCTCGGAATCTGTAAGAAAAAATAGCCGTGGAAACTATGAATTTGGGATTTCGTGACTCATTATTATGGTTTTGTGTGTGGATAACAGCGACTGTGGGACGGTTTAGCGGCAGCACACGGAGCACAGTGACGGCTGCATAGCTGAGCAGCGGGAGCGGAGCGGGACATCCTCCAGTCTTGTCGGGACTCTCCACAATCAAGTAAATTTCAGTCAGTTAGCTCTGTTAGCGTAGCCTAGTGGGCTTTTAGCACCGACATCCCAGGCGCAGGAAAATGAAGCGTTATTGCCCTTTGTTTTTAAAAATCCGACCGACTGACGTAGCATAAGCCCCGAAAGCTAACTGGTCGCAGTAGCACGGGATCTAAACTGTGGGATTTGTTTATTTTTCGGCTTTTTATTAGTGTGCGCCGTTTTCAAAACACTCTCTGGCTAGTCCGTTAGCTAACCAGCTAACTCTTGATTCTCCCGCGACCCGAAGAAGCCAGGAGTCCAAAACTTGGCCAGCAGGCAGAGAGAGGGTCTCACGGGTCCTGCTACCACTGACGCTAGCTATCGGCTTTCAGTAAGTAAATAAGCGACGGGAATCTGGTGGCAACATGCGTGAAGATTTGCTGTGGACTTGTGTTGTACATTTCTTGAAGCTATCACGCAAGAGTTTGGCATCGGAGTGTTTTGAGCGCCTGACAGCTGTCACGACAGCACAGTTCAAAGTGGGTTAGCATGTTAGCTGCTATACTAGCTGCTAGCTGCCCTGCAGTTTGTGTAGATATTATTCAGTGATTAAAGAATGCATATATTTAGATCTGCGGTCAGGACCTTCAGCGGTTTCTTTCAAGCTTCGTCTATGTTGCTAGCTTGTTAGCTTTCTGGGGAGACAGCTATTTTGCAGTGTAGCTAAACGTCCAGGTAATCACGGGCCTAAATAAACACACCCTCCCACTTCAAAGTAGCCATAGTGTGTCCCGAAGTTATTTCATTCTTTAATTTCTTACTTCACAATGCTTTAAATATATGGACGCTCAGATGACATCAGTTACATCAGCTGTTTACTGCGTGAATAATTTCCCTTGGTTCCCTCTGTCAGATTACATAATCCACCTCCACCTCTCTCTGCAGGCTCTTCAACAACATCCGAGCTCTTTCTCTGATGTGAACTGAAGAGAGAAATCTGTAGGAGTCATCCTCTAAACTCAGGAGCTGTCTCGTAGCTCGGGAAAGTCTAGGTTTTGGGGCATCGACTCAGGTTTTACTGGCAGTCTGTGTGCTTCTAACCCACCAGCATGTACATTGGACAGTGGATACCTTAGCCAAAACAGATCCTGGCTTCCCAAAGATGACAAGGTATGTTAATGTGTTTGAGTTGTTCTTTTATTTGTTATTTGACTGCTTTACCTTGACAATTAATTTGCACTGTGTCTTTTGCCAAAGCCTCTCACACTGTTGATGAGGATACATCATACTTTAGGATTTACATGTAAGAGATAACATAAGGTTGACGTTGATTAATTGTAGCAACTTTGATCCATAAACAAAAGGGCAAAGAGGCTGAGTAGGCTCTTGTCCGTATCATTATCATGTCATCATTCTGCAGTCCTGATATGTTATAAACTTTTAACAAAATGAAACATAAATATATACAACAGTCAACAAAAGAAAATATCAGAGCTCAGAGCTCACCCTCTTTGTTCCACCTAAACCCGCCAAAGAAATGAATAGCTGATAGAGATGAAACCACGCCCTGGAGTTACCAATTACACCGTATTCATTCAGAACAAAAAAATAAACAAAAACATTATTTTAGCTCCTACATTAATATCAATGCTAATGATAATCTGGTGGTGCAATAGAATAGAATTACCAGCCATTAATGTTGTTGTTTTTTCTGAGCTTGGTCTGTTTCATTTTGGTGGCAGTGTTACATATTGTAATATTTGGTGTGTGTTTTTGTTTTATTTGAAGTTTTTTTTATAAGACAAATGTGGCCCACATATTTGGCTTGCAGTTTGTTTTAATTAGTTTGTTTCTTGTGCATATAAATGATGTGGGCTTTGAAACAAATTTGTAATAAAAACATTTGCATGCTATATGCAGTGTTATTGGCATTCAGATTTCACTGAAGACATTAGTACAGTGAATTAGCATAATTCAAAATCAAATTAAAGGGAAACTGTTTATAGGTTTTAGCCTGTAACATAAAAAAAACATTTGAGACTGATATTGACTGTAAATTATAAGTAAGGATTTGATAACATTTTGAAACATAACTCTGTTCTTTGAAAAATGTTTATTCAATATTATGGCTGTTAAATTTCAAAGATGTGTTAACATCCGCTGGTTTTCTAAGGTGCTGGCAGGCTGCAGCTACAAAATGATGGGAGGCAGTGAGACTGTCAGTGGGGACAAGGATGGTGTCCACTCCACTGCAATACATGTCCCCATCGGCTGGCAGAGGAGAGTGGAGGCGGGGCAGGTGATCTATGTCAGGTGTGTGTGCGCACAGATATGTTTTAATCCAAAAATGAACATGTGTTAGATTTATATAATAGATTATTTAGCTGTTGTTTTTAATTCATATTACTAACAAAGATGACTGTGGGTGTGGACTTTTTTGAAGATCACTGCATAAAGTAGGGGTCTCAAACTCAAATAACCGGGGGCCACTGAGTGTGTGGTTCGGTCAGTAGAGGGCCGGTCAAGTAAAAAACCTTTTGAGCAAAAGATAATAATATTTATGATGATATTTCAAGTGATTTCAAAAGGAAATGTCTCTGTTGATATGGAACACTAAGCAGTTTAAAATATAAATGTATTTATGATGCAAAATTAATCTCTTTATAAAATAAACCATACATAGTTGGAGAACTCTGGCATGAAGACAGCATTATTCACTTTCCCTTTCCTTACAATTTATGGCCAGGTCAGGGCAGATGAGTTAACATATTCATTAAACATTGAGTTGACTTTTGTTTTTTGTCATTTTACAAAGGTTATCATTTTAAATCTGAAATGGTGTACTTTAGCCTGTCTGCAAACAGTAACCCGACCAAATACACGTTCTCACTTGTGAACATTAAGCCATAGGAAAACCGTTTCACTTCAACTAACAGATGAACACACTAGTATTTGGTTGTCCAATGTCAATGATCATGGATACTGTGACCTATAAAAATACATCTTGGACCATGACCCAGAAAATCAGGCTCAATTTATGTTTGACCCATGGAGTAACTGATTAGATTTTGGTGGTTCAAGGTCATTTTGGTTTCTTGAACGCGTCGGTGTAAGGTCACAGTGATTTCACAAAACATGTTTTTGGCAATAATTAAAATAATTAAAATCTGTAAGCTGATAAGATTTTTCTTTTATAACAAGTCTTCACTGTATATAGTATGTGACATGGATACATACTATATGTACAGTGGGTACGGAAAGTATTCAGACCCCTTTAAATTTTTCACTCTTTGTTTCATTGCAGCCATTTTCTAAAATCAAAAAAGGTCATTTTATTTCTCATTAATGTACACTCAGCACCCCATCTTGACAGAAAAAAAATGTATGTAGAAATGTAGGAATTTTTGCAAATTTATTAAAAAAGAAAAACTGAAATATCACATGGTCATAAATATTCAGACCCTTTGCTCAGTATTGAGTAGAAGCACCCCTTTGAGCAAGTACAGCCATGAGTCTTCTTGGAAATGATGCAACAAGTTTTTCACACCTGGATTTGGGGATCCTCTGCCATTCTTCCTTGCAGATCCTCTCCAGTTCTGTCAGGTTGGATGGTGAACATTGGTGGACAGCCATTTTCAGGTCCCTCCAGAGATGCTCAATTGGGTTTTGGTCAGGGCTCTGGCTGGGCCAATCAAGAATGGTCACAGAGTTGTTCCGAAGCCACTCCTTTGTTATTTTAGCTGTGTGCTTAGGGTCATTGTCTTGTTGGAAGGTGAACCTTCGGCACAGTCTGAGGTCCTGAGCACTCTGGAAGAGGTTTTTTTCCCAGAATATCTCTGTACTTGACCGCATTCATCTTTCCTTCAATTGCAACCAGTCGTCCTGTCCCTGCAGCTGAAAAACACCCCCATAGCATGATGCTGCCACCACCATGTTTCACTGTTGGGATTGTATTGGGCAGCTGATGAGCAGTGCCTGGTTTTCTCCACACATACCACTTAGAATTACTGCCAAAAACTTCAATCTTGGTCTCATCAGACCAGAAAATCTTATTTCTCATAGTCTGGGAGTCCTTCATTGTTTTTTTTGGCAAACTCTATGCGGGCCTTCATATGTCTTGCACTGAGGAGAGGCTTCCGTCGGGCCACTCTGCCATAAAGCCCCGACTGGTGAAGGGCTGCAGTGATAGTTGACTTTGCGGAACTTTCTCCCATTTTCCTACTGCATCTCTGGAGCTCAGCCACAATGATATTTGGGTTCTTCTTTACCTCTCTCACCAAGGCTCTTCTCCCACGATTGCTCAGTTTAAGTGGAAGGCCAGGTCTAGGAAGAGTTCTGGTTGTCCCAAAGGTCTTCCATTTAAGAATTATGGAGGCCACTGTGCTCTTAGGAACCTTGAGTGCTGCAGAAATTATTTTGTAACCTTGGCCTGATCTGTGCCTTGCCACAATTCTGTCTCTGAGCTCCTTTGGCAGTTCCTTAGACCTCATGATTCTCATTTGCTCTGACATGCGCTGTAAGGTCTTATATAGACAGGTGTGTGCCTTTCCTAATCAAGTCCAATCAGTTTAATTAAACACAGCTGGACTCCAATGAAGGAGCAGAACCATCTCAAGGACAATCAGAAGAAATGGACAGCATGTGAGTTAAATATGAGTGTCACAGCAAAGGATCTGAATACTTATGACCATGTGATATTTCAGTTTTTCTTTTTTAATACATTTGCAAAAATTTCTACATTTCTGTTTTTTTTCTGTCAAGATGTGGTGCTGAGTGTACATTAATGAGAAATAAAATGAACTTTTTTGATTTTAGCCAATGGCTGCAATGAAACAAAAAGGGAAACATTTCCGTACCCACTGTATGATGAGTGTGAGTCTCTGACCGGAACTGAATATATTTTTAATTAATCAAAAAAAGGCCAGTTAAGATTTCACATATAATTTAGGATTTGTTTTTGTTTTTTAATCTCCATTTCTTTCTTCTAATTTGTATTCTCATTTACATCTATTTGGGTAATGTGGTATTTCTGAATTTCCTTAACACAATCTGGCAGCTTTTTGAAGAATCCCTTAAAAAACTACATCTTTATTTTGTGTATGTTGCCCAGTTGTGGGGTTTGAAACTTTGAATTTCGCTGTGCATTGAGCATATCTTTCTTCCTATACTTTTTAGTTTGTTTTGACTGTTCTTAGACTGTTTGTTGCTGTCTCCTTTCCGTAGTCCCAGTGGCACTGTCCTGTCCTCTCTGGACGAGGTCAAGGCCTATTTGTTGACTGATGGCACCTGCAAATGTGGTCTGGAGTGTCCGCTCATCATCCATAAGGTAAAACTAGTCTAAAAACTTTTTTTTTACACCCACCAGAATCTGTTAAAGAAATATTGGAGATTATGACCATTCCCATTACCAGTGGTTGTTCTGCCCCGTGGTGTTTTTTTTTTTCCACCCCCTTGTCACTAATGCGTTAATTGTGATGTCACGAAAGTGTTGGAAACTAAACAAGTCAGAGGAAGAAAAAAATCAACAACACTGGCAGTGGTTAGTATTTTGTATATTTTACTTCTGGTTCATGTCTCAGTCAATCAATCAGTTGGTCTGACTAATGATATAAAACATACTCAGCCCTGTCCCAGCTTGTAAAAAGTAAGATTTGCTACTAACATTCATGGCTAATGGCTATGCAAATGGATGGAAGATGTCGTAGCATTGTGCCAAAAATGACATGAATTTGCATCACTGTCAGAAAAGAATACAACAAAAAAGAAATTAGTGTGATAAAACCCCTGGAGAGAATTTTTTTTTAAATTAACAGGTTTAGAACACTATTACCAGAAATAGTAGTGTCCACAAACAAATCCTCAGATTTACTTGATTAGTCTGGGGTTTTACTAAAAAGTTCTTCAAACACAATGCATACATGAGTGTGAAACACCAATTGCTCCTTCACGTAATTCAATATCAGGCAAATTATTCTGTCTGAACCCTTCCTAATCATTATATATCTGGTGTCCTGCAGGTTTTCAACTTCACTGTGGGAGTGAAGGTGGAACAGCACAGCCAGCCTGTAGGCAAAACGGAGCAGGACATGACCAAACTGTGTAACCATCGAAGGAAAGTGGTAGCAATGGCTGCTCTGTGTCGCAGTATGCATGCCTCACAGCTGCCCTTTGCCAACCCTCATCATGCTGGTAAAGTTTTTTTTGATGAATTGAGACATAGTATGCCTACATTTTTGCAGTATAACAAATATACAGAAATTACCTTTTTAATCACTGCACTTAAATCAACACATTTTGATCAGTATCGTGTGAGGAATTTTAATTCTGGTGTGGATGGAGTCTCTCTGTAAAGTATCTCTTGGTAGTCATGTCCATCAGATTGTAACAAAGTCTAATTTTATACTGTAGTAGCCTCACATCAAGGGTTGCAATGGGACTATGATCCAACAGCTCCCTTGGGAGCTAACTTTACTTTAATGTGTATGGGAGCTCATTAACATTATCACCATCAATGTTGGATGAATTGGAGATTCGATTTCAATAATTAACTCATAAAAAACTGTTGGTATATTGAAAATACTCTGTTTCATATACATTTCATTTTATTTAAATCTCTTAACTTAATTTCTCTTATACTGTGCTGTTTCTATTTTTGCTTTGTTTAATTCAAAAGCTGTTAACACTGCTTTTAGAGAAACAGTGTTATGTTACATAAATTGGATACATTTTTAGTTCCTGCTTCCTCTCTGTTTCATATACATTTCATTTTATTTAAATCTCTTAACTTCATTTCTCTCATACTGTGCTGTTTCTATTTTTGCTTTGTGTAATTCAAAAGCTGTTAACACTGCTTTTAGAGAAACAGTGTTATGTTCCATAAATTGGATACATTTTTAGTTCCTGCTTCCTCAGGAAAAATACATGTAATTGCTGAATACATCTTTTTAATTTTCCCAATGGGAAAGGGAAGACTGATTTTCTGTCTTTAAAAAATAAATAAAATTATCTGATCACAATTACCAGAAGAGGGGGTCAGAATGCCTTTAACAGTGATGGTTTAAAGTCTTGTGGGAGCTGATGGGTGTGCTGCTTTTTGCAGCGGCTGATTTGAAGCCACTAATATTTTAACAATAGTTGTAGACATGTTTTATAGGAAAAGTAACAAGAACATTATCATCATCAGCTTACATTTAGTTTTTTGAAGGGATATGAATTCCTCAACTATTTATAACTCAAAGATGTCAGCAGTTAGCACAAATTAATAGCAGAGTATCTTAAGAGCTCTTTCCATTTGTTTACGACATTACACAGACAATGCAAGAGCCCAACACTAAGATAAAAACTCACACCCTTATGACAATGTACAAGACTTGCATGACCAATTTAAGGATGCAGCTATGTATCCAAAAATATCTTTGACTCCTTCGGAGTAGCTGCTTATCTGAGCTTTCTTTGTGTTGTTCATTTCATAAATGCATTGATGCCTATATTTAGCATAATCAATTCTTACACCTTTTGCCACCAATGGCTCCCCCAATTCCTTATTTTTTCTTTGGCAAGGTGCTCATTCTGCTTCTACAAACAACAGCAAACATGTATCTAAAAGCTGATGCATATTAGAGGATTTGTTTGTTCTTTGGACCCTAAAACAATCAAAGAAACTAAGGAAAGTCATCCTGATGCTTTCTTTTTAATATTCAGTCAGTCCCTCATTCTATCAAAATATTTATACATGGCAAGTAGTTCATGAACTGTACATTATAGTTATTATGAAAGAAGAGAAGTTAAGTAATAAGCTTTGCATGTGTGTTCTCTTCCAGAGCTGAGCAGTCGAGTGGATAACCGCAATCCAAATGGAATTCTCGTAGAGCGGGAAGAAGAGGACCGTTGCTTTTACCATCCTAAACTCCATTCAGTCCCTGTCCGATCCCACAACAACGTCCACTCAAACAACTGTACCAGCCCCAAATCCTCCCACCAGTTTATCTACCCTTACAATGGTTCCTCCCCCATCCTTCACGCAGGCACAAACCCATACCATTCCTTAGATACGTTGAGAAGGCTTCACCATCCTCCTTCTCTCCCTGCATCCTCCACCTCTTCCTCCACGTCCTCATTTACATCTTACTCCGCTGCTCAGAAGTCACCCCGCACCCCTACACCTCAAGGTCAAAGAACACCCAAAACTCCAGAGACCCCTGGTTCTCCACGGCTAGGGCCCCTTTCTCCACCTCCTCCATCTTCCCCGATGACAGTTGGAGTAGGTAGAGGTGGACAGACTCACGGTTATCATCCTCATGGTGTCATTGTTGGAGGCTCCACTCCTTCTCAATCACCGTCTTACTCAACCTCTGTCCATAACATGAACTGTGTTTCTCCTCACCAGCGGACCCGCCACCCTTCAGCCTCTCCCTCCTCTCTCTCTGAGCAGGGTGGCAGCTCAACAGCAGCAGAAGGAGGAGGACAGATGGGAAGTAATTTTGCTCAGAGGAGGAAATCCACCTCTTCCTCTCCCCATTCCCCTATCTCTGGTGGCTCCCCCAACCTTAGTCCTCATTTCCCCAAGTACAAGCTGGAAGATATCTTGGAGCAGTTTAAAAACTCAGGCAACAGCAGCACTAATAACCATCTCTTAAACCCTAATAACCCCTCCTTACTGACCAACCAAAGCATTAGCAACATTCATGCTCATTCATTGAAGCCTTCAAAGAGCGTCATGAGTCAGACTTCTAGCACAGGACCACCAGGTTTGGGGATAAACTCCACAGGTCCCTCTAGTTTACCCTTGGGTGCATTTCTGAACCACCATCACAGCCACCCGGACAAAATACCACACCCAGGTTCTTTTCCTGCAAGTAATTTGCTCTCTGCAGCTGCCAAGGCTCAGCTGGCAAACCAGAAGACCCAGGGTCAGAGCTCAAATGCTGCCAGCAACCAAGTGAGCTTGTCCCCTTCTTTGGAGGTATTGAAAGAGGCACAGCAGCAACAGTCATCAAAGGTAACTAACAGCACTTTACATAACAGCAACCTTCCCTCCTCCACTGCTTCTAGACCTCCCCATCCCTCCCTCGCAGCAGCCTCTGCCATCCTCTTTCCTCCATGCCACTCTCTGGCCCAGTCCCTGGCCTCCTCTTTGCCCCACCCGTCTCCCTCAGCAGAGCGCAACGCATCACACAGGAAGAGGCAGCGACGATCTCCAACAGTGCTCAGCATGCTTAGAGACACCCAGCAGTTGGCTAATGGGCCACAGAAACCCCCATCAGGAGAAGCTGTTTCTGCTACAGTTATCAACCTTTCCTCGTCGCACTCCCCTTCCTCTACCTCAGCTGTGCAGAACCAGAATGCGTTCATGTTGGAAACCCATCATCATCATAATGTCCTCCCTGGGCAGATGCCCAGGCTCCTTGCTTCTCGACAGACGGCACACCTATCCAGGCCCCCACGCCAAAATGAGGCTCTGGATTACACTACAGGCCTGACACCTGCACCTCTTGGCTTGGATCCTCCAACCCAGCCTCTGTCTGCTCTGTTACACCTGCTCAGTCTGCAGAATGCACAGGCCACAGCCTCGGCTCCAGCATCTAACTCTGCTGCTGCACAAGGATCTGTGTCTGTTGAAGGAGTTGGACACACTAATAAACGGAGCCCCAGACTGTCACCCTCTTCTCCCTCCCCCCAGTTTAGTATCAGGCATCCACAGACTCACTCGCCCTACCGAACCAATGACACTACTTCTCTGCCACAGCCTCTTTCTCCTCCCTCCACTTCCATGCAGTTCCGATCAGTACAGTCCCATTCACACGCTCCAACTAGTAAATTAAGTTCTCTACAGAGACATTTTGCTTCTTCAACACTGCCCCCTAACTCAAATGTAGCTTTACTCAACAGCAGCGGCCCATCTCAACATATGTCCCCACCTTCAGATAAGCCTCAACCAACTGAGAACCACATTCCTACAGTAGACTCTGCTTACCAGACACCT
The DNA here is from genome assembly GCF_958295425.1 of Solea solea. Lineage (NCBI taxonomy): Eukaryota > Metazoa > Chordata > Actinopteri > Pleuronectiformes > Soleidae > Solea > Solea solea. The sequence goes on along the minus strand of NC_081144.1, from coordinate 16,160,509 downwards.
TTACAGGAAGCCTCACCAGAGCGCACTGTGGCAGAGATGGAGATGGGCACTAACAGCTCATCAACATCTGTGGACCTGACTCATTCGCAAGGTAGTCTTTCTATGGCAATATCCACCTCCCCGAAGCCTCTCGACCTTAGCAACCATGTCCTGGCCCTTCTTGCAGCATCCTCCACTGTGCCACACGGGGGGGACGATTCTTCTGACAGAACCTCTGATGTTGAGAAGTCTTCCCCAGGAAATCATGCTACAGGTAGTGAGATATTTGTCTTGAAAATATAACCTACATTTTGAGTGTGTATGTGTCTGTATTTTGCAAAAGTCTCAGGGTACCAGTGTTGTTGTTTTTTTATGCCTATCAATTTATGTCATTGGTATTTGGATTGGATTGGAATGATTTGACTGAAATTTGGTCTTGTGTATTAGCAAGGTTTCAATGGGTTTACTAGTACAACATGTATGTTATGCTAAAGCATGTCTTGTATAAATTGGGCATAACAGACCTTATTCACAGCAGATATTTTTTGACATGAAATGGTTGAAAACATTTTTCCCCCGAAAAATGTGTTAAGTATGTTAAATAAATTTGGTACGCTACTTATTGAAAATGTACATTTATGGAGTTACTCTTACAAGTTACTAGCTTTCTGTGTGGTAAAGCACTGATACTAAACATCAGGCTTCACAGATACTCATGTGTCTTATGTTTTTGAGCTGTCAGTTCTCAATGCTGCTTTTAATCACTTTGAAAAAGTTGCTTACTGATAACATCAGCCTGTAAAAAGATGACTGATTGTGACTCTGTTAATAGGTCCAGGAGAGCCTGGATGTTTGGACCAAAAGGTCTCCACAGCAACCAAACCTGCAGCAGTTGTCATCCCTGTGCTAGCCAACTCGTCTCGTCTTGTGGATCATAGCAATCTTCCGCCTGCCCCTTCAACTGTAGGTGACTCAACGACTTCTTTACCTCTGGCAGAGGCCTTCCCCTTTATGAACCAGGAACAGCTTCTTCAGCTGCTGTCATCCACAGGGGGGCTACCATCCCTCCTGGACCCCACAGTCCTTGCTTCATTGCCCCTTGGGGGGCTGTGGTTGGGAGGACAACATGCACAGTTGCCCCCTGCCAATGCTGCACTACAAACACCACATAATCTTGCTGAGCAGCAGCAGTTACTGTTACAACAAGAGACACAGCAGCAAAACCAGGATCAACAACAGAAGCAGCAACAGATAAACAGCAACCCTCTCTTTCCTTTGTTGCCGTTCTTGAGTGGAGCTCAAGGGGAAATGCCTCTGAACCTTTTGGGCCTATTGAACCCACTCCCACCACCAGCCTCAAATTGTGCCCCAGGACAGGATACTGATTTAGGGCTAATAGAAAAGCCAACCCTTCAGGCTTTGCTTATGGCCTCCTTGTTGCTCGGGCAACAACAGGCACCTTTGATACCTCTGTCTGGACTGGGTCAGTTGAGCCAGGTCAGCTTGGAAGTTCCCCTCCAACAGCCACAGCACATCCCCACTACTTTGGAGGGCCTTACTGTGGATAAGGTCTCTGGCCTTTTAGATCCATCTGCCCTACCGGGTCCAGGGCTCTTGGAGCTTGCCCAGGGACTTCTCCCCATCACTCCTGGAGTAGAGGGCACTCTCCAAGCTCTGCAGTCTTTGCTCCTTCCTGCTGCTCTTCCTCCTCCCCCTGCAGCCTTCCTACCCCTCAGCCCTGCCTTGCTCACTGCTGCCCTGAACTCTGCTGAGCTCCACTCACCTCCCCACAACCAATTAGTTCCTGCACAGCAAACCCAACATACCCAACCTCAGGTAGGCTCCCCTGTCTCCTACATCTCTATCCCCAGAGCTCCTCCTAGTTTCTCTTGCAAAAGCTATTGGCTAATTTCTTGAACTGTGCAATTATTTGTCCTGCTTACCCCTCTCTCCCCACCCTTTATTTCTGAAAACATTTATTTCTCTAAACTACTTTCAAATGAGGCCCTCCTCAAGCAGCATGGTTTGTTTGGATTGACACAGTCTAAGTTGTTAAGGGACACATTTTTTTTGCAAAAGTCTTAATTTCTACAACAAAAGATAAACATTTATTTGTCCTCTTCTTATGTCTCTGGCCCCATTATGTTGCTGGTTGTTTTGTTTGTTGTCTGAACCTGAAATCCTCTTCTGTCCTCTCATTGCTGTCCAGGTACCTACTGATGCCGGTGTTGACACACTTATACCCCTGTCTCTCCAAGCTAAAGACAACCCAATCCTCCAACAGTTACTTCCCACTTTGCTTAACCCTGCGTTGTTAGGTGAGTTGGTGACTTTCCTGTGTAACACTTCTGTCTCAAGTTTTTAGTCACTATGTCAGGAATAAATGACCATTAAGCAACTGTATGTCAAGAATTTAAGAAATGTGTCTCCTGTAGGAGATCTCTCTGGCATCGCAGGCCTTCATAACATGTTGGGGATTGGAGCTGGTTCCATTATCCTACCCCCAGTCCAAGCTTCTGCTTTGGGTATGCCTCTGCTGCAGGGTCCTGATGGGGCCATCAACCTGCTTAACAATATACAGGTAGTAAATTTTCCTTTTTTACTCTTTGTAGTTGTAAAATGGTAGCACTCCTCAGTGTGAAGCCTTGTTGGAAAAAAGAAGGAAATATGACACAAATGACAGAAAAAGTCAGTCATGTACTGTTCAGCAGAGCTCAGATTCACCAACTGTAGTGAGGTTTCTTATAAGTAGCCAGTGGAGACAGACAGGGAGAAAGAGGAGGTTGGTCAGTCAATGTCACACTTTTAATAAGTCAGATCATTGTGTGGGGTATGCAACTTAAAAAATAAGCTGGAAAACAAAGTTATTTTGGGAAAAAGACTGAGGATCCAGTCACTTAATTAAGGAGGTGAGCTGAAGCTCATGATCCAATGCTGCGCCCAGATGTCATCAAACTAGGTTTTTTGTTATTGTTTTGATAGAGAGAGACTCCTAGCAGCATAAATCTTACACTGTATTTAAATGTAAATATTGTATGAAAATTTACTTTTGTATACTAATATTTATTACTTCACCCTTGGGAGGGAAGTATTGTTTTTGGTCGCTCTGTCTGTGTGTGCTTCTGCACTTAGCGTGCAATATGAACAACACAGGCCGACACAATTTGTAAGAATTTAGAATAACTTTTCTAGAATTTTGACAAATTTGTGGATTTGAACACAATCTTCTGATCTGGAGTCAGATACTCTATTGTTGCGCCACAGAGTCTGTTTCCCATATAGGCCAACAGGTGGCTTGTTGCGTGAATGCCATCTCTGATTGCCTTGTTTTGGATTGTTTTTCCTTTTTTCCCTCTAGCTAAACCTTGCACCACCTTCTGAGGGAGAGAAGCCAGTTTCAATGCAAGAAACACAAAGCTCTGCCCCACAGGAAGACATTCCAGCCAGTCAGATTGCACCTGATGCAGTTCCCAGTCCGGCTTCTGGTCCATCTACAGCTCCTGCCCATGAACCCACTCATCCCCCCCATCGAGAATCTGAAGGCAGGTCCATTATTGATCCTTACACATCTTTCATGGATACAATTTATACCTCCTTCCTTCAAGTCAGTGCTAAAGAGCAGGAAGATGGGGCCCATTTAGGGCCATCTGACCCTACTTCACCCTTCTGTGCCTTACCGCCAGTTTCTTTCCCCATGGAGCACCATACCCCCTCCACGTCAGTCCCAACTCTGCCACAGGCAAGTGCTCCAGTCTCTCTAAGTCCACGCAGGGCGTGTTCCCTCCGCAATCCAGACTTATCCCGACTCAGCCTGGAAGCAGCAGCCCATTCCCCTGCCCAGGGGACACCCAAACCCACTGAGGACGGGTCTACATTGCCCTTACAAAGGAAACCAGTCATAGTAGAAGGACATACCCACCCAGAGCCACCTATGCCACCCATATACTTGGAGGAGGCTAAAACAGACTGTACTGGGCCGGCTACAGCTGTTTGCCCTTTTGTGGAGGCAGGTGGGGAGAGGCAAGGTCACCTTCCACATTCAGGGTACCTCAGTTCCATGGATGGATGCAGTGGGAGACCTGATGAGGAGACCACCGGGACACTGCTGCACTCGGAACAGGAAAGGGTGAGTGTCTTGGTGTCTGCTTTCTTTAGTCTCAGGCACAGTTTATAACACTAAGTGAGGCTTCATCATCCCACTGAGACGCCATTCTTTTGACTTCAGTGTGGACTGTGGACTGGAAAAATAGAAGAATATACAATCTGTGTATCACTCTATCTTTTAGTATTCAATTGAGTATCAAAAAATATGAGTATTGGAAAATTTGGAAAGTGGTTCCTCATTGTATTATTTGTTTTACAATCTCAATAGTAAAAAAAAAAAAAAAACCTTAATTAACTAAACCTGATGTCGATATTAAATTTGTCCTTGTGTGCACATTGGAAGTTTATTGATACCATTGTTTATTGATGTGTTGTTTGGGTAACTCTGTGGTAACTCCATGTAGAATAGTGGCACTTGAACCATAAATACTTAAGGAATTATATTATCCATGGTTGAGCACAAGTATTAACCCCCTTGTAAGACTACAAAATCTACGGAAGAGTAGAACTGCCATAGATAGTTTTGTCGTTATAAGGGTTTTACTTGATTGATGGTTGCAGAATGTTCACATCAGAGAAGGATGAGTCTGGAGGTGGAGAGACTGTTTGTGGGAGAAATATCGCAATATTTTGTGTGGGGATATTATATCGCCTTTGAGACACCAAGTATCGATTAGATTTTGCATATCATTTTAACTGATTTTATAAATAAACATTACACTTTTTGTGGATTAGCATAAAAAAATATGGTGATATTGTATTGTGGTATCTCTGGGGATTCCCACCAGACAGTTTAATCTCATGCACTTTGTAGCAGTGATGACGCGCTGTCACACACAGCTAAAGGACGAGGATGCAGAAGTGCATGAGATTGAACTGTAAACATGTTCAGCGATCAGTATAATTAGTTGAGCTCGCACCAGCATACGGGAGGAATATGTGCATCGCCAGTGGAGCCGCTCTGTATGTGTTCAGCTGTAACTTGAGGAATGTACTGACAAACTGTGGAAGTTTTCTGTTGCACCTGCGAACCTCAGAGTAAACAGAGCCTCTCCACCTTCAGACTACATACCTTCCTGATGTAAAATTCTCCCAACAATCAAACAATAAAGCCGACTTTAAAGTTTAAAAAAAAAAAAAAATAATGAAAATCTGTCTTGTTTATACCAAGAGATGGCTCAGATATTTTCGCAGTTCTACGATTCTGTGTGAATCCAAATCTACCTAATTTGAAGACTTCTGGTTCATGCTCAAGTGGGAGAAATTAAATATCGACATCATTGAGCACAAAATTGAAATTTCGAAAAACATTTAATTCTCAATTCAATACTGAAAGAACACAGATTATATAGCCTTCAGTTTTATGTTTTTTGTAATGTGATATCTGAATCTACCTTTCAAGGATCCACCTGGAACCGTGGGTGGACCCAGAAGAGGAAGGAAAAGAAAACAAACGTAAGTTGTCTTGTGAACGGCAAATTTCTTAGATATGCACTACACGTGAAATGACAGAGCTAAATCAGTTCCAGTGGATGTCGGACTCACTCAGCTTGCCAAACATTGCACCAAAATCTTAAACGCATTAGACAAACTTTTACTTCATTATAATTGTCCTATTTAGCGTGTTTGACTTCATCCTGCTGTATTCCTTAGTAATATGTTTCTTACTTTGTTTGTCTACAGGCTACAGAATGTGTTGGAAGACTTCAGAGACATGGATGCTACAGCACTAGAGGAAACCAAGGCTACGGTAAGAGCCAGTGTGACCGAAGCTGGGGAAAGGGGAACCAATCACAGACCCCTGGCATTGCCTAACGCAATGACGACAGAGAAGCAACGTCTGGCACCTTTTGTATACATTCAAAATGGCGCCCACTGTAGAGCAGCTGTCTTTCAATTTGGCTTTCGCTACCATTTTAAGCAACTTGCTCCATGGCATCTCAAGTGAATGATAAGTAGGCTTTTTGTGTTTCCATTAAAAATAGTACCAAAATAATCGGCCAGAGTAATGGCTGATAAAAGCGTAACTCCCCTGTGACCAGTGTTTCTTCAATGCCCCGCAGTCGATACTCATACAAATCCTGACGTTTTGTTGAGACAAACAGCCACAAACCGAGCAGAGAAAAAACCCACCTGCTCCGTTATTATCTGTTGTGTCGTGTTCTATGTCATGTTCGTTGTTGGCCCACTGGTAGAACGTCACGCTACATATTTCACTGTGCCCGATGGCTACTGAACCATGATGGAAACACAGCTTTATATTCTACTTGGCCTGATTGTATTTATGTTATTATTAGCAGTAACAACTAAATGTAGCAGTTAACTTAAAAAAACATTTGGTTGTACATGTCATGTATCACTGTCCCTTTCAATTTAGATAAATGTCTGACTGACTGACTGACACTGATTTTGCAAATATGACTCTTGGATTACTGTCACAATAAATGTATCATTCAATTGTTGTTTAAGGAGGAAAAAAACAGTCCAGCTGACCAATGGAAAACATAATGTAGCAAAACTGAAAAAAAATGTTCACTGTAATGAAAAAACCTTCAAAAAGTGAATCTGAACTGTAGGGCCAGTGCATATATAGACACATAAGGTTGCTGCTTGATGCTGAGTGATTGTGCAGTTCTGACTGCGATGGTAAAGTCATTCCACCTGTGAGCATCTGAAAAGGAAATGAGCATGACTGACTGTTATCTGTGTCTCTTGTTCCAGACGGCACTGCTGAAGCCTGAGAGGTCAGTCCGTGGCAGGAGGCGAAGAGGCGCAAGGTCTCAGAGACAGTGATTGGTGGAGGGAGCTGTCAGTCACAGCTGTGCATCAATTAAAGGCGACCACATCCCCTCCATCTCCATTTAGACCTTTTTTTTTATCAATTCAACTGCACTAAAATGTTGTTGTCATGTCAACCATTGTTATGGCAACCACTATGGAAAAACACATAGGAGAGAGATCTAGTTTGAAAAATGAATTTATTAAAAAGGAAAGTGGAAAAAAATGGAAGAGTTTGTGGATACTCTTTCACTTAGGTCTACTCTTAGGTCTAGTTCACAATTTAATGGTCACTTAAGTTGACATTGTGATCAGAGATCTGTTAATCATGCTTGGTGTTAGACTTACAGTATGTCAGTGAGAAAATACAAAAAAATAACAAATGAGTACTGTTTTCTTCTCATCAGTGTGTAACTGAGTCAGGATAAAGCCCATCTACTTGAACGATGCTCTCTGTTGAAGGTGTGTCTGTATGTGTGTGGATGTGTGTCTTTTTATGTGTCTGAGTGTGTTTTGGACAAACAGTGCTGTTGCTGAGCCCATCACTGTCCAAACATTGTTTCATTTTATTTTTTTAGTAAACACTCTTCATAAGTTTTAAAGAGACACAGCCAATGTTTTCAGAGAAATGTTCTGAAAGGTGCTGAAAGACAAATATAATAAGACTTTTTTTCCTTTCCTCAGTATAATATAAACTTAATATGGACCAAGCCAAGAAACAATGTGGTTCACTCCATCAGGTTTCTTAGCCAGTTTACATCAACGACTTGTCACACCTTTTATGTTGTTAAACACATTCTGTGAGATTTAATGGTTTGTATATCACTAATCATCTTAGGAACTAAGGAAATATTGATTTTAACATCAGGGTTTTTCCAACAGATCAGGAAACTAAATTTAAATTTATCTGACCACACCCACTTTGCTGATTTCTACAAGGTCTACAACAATTCTGAATTCATTCAGAAAACCTTTGAGCACCTTTTTCCCACTTTGTAACTCACTTAAATTTCACATGCTGCTTTTTTTGTCGTCGTGGAGAACTGTTTGTAGCTGCGGTGTGACTGTCTGTTTACATCACACCCACCCAAACCTTCACTCCCTCCTCCTTCAGCCATGAGATAAATGTCTGGAAAAATTATTTCATTTTGAAAATGAAGTTTTGCAGGAAACCTTTGGTTATTGAAAGTACAGTTTGTTTTTGATTGTATGAACAAATGGCAGGAGAAACTAATACACAGAGAGTGATAATGTCTTAGGTGGATCTTTTGAGTCCGTGTGTTACTGTGGATTTAGAGTAATATCTTCCCTCTGTCTCATATCACTGTTTTGAGCACTCCTCCACACACTGCCCTGCCCTGCCCCAAGAGTACTGGCATCTTTAGCTGTATTTAAAAAAAAAAAAAAAAATGAATAAAAAAAGTGAAAAAGAAAGCAGATTATGCAATTTCTACACTTTGAGATTTGTACATATGTACAGTTAATGTGTTTTATTTTGATTTTATATTGTTAGAAAAAGAGACGAGAAAAAAACAATGAATTGTGAAATTTTTTGGGAATTGTAATTAAGTATTTTTCTCATTCTACCCCTTGCTTTCAATACTTATGTTTAAAAAGACGATTAAATTGTGGACTGTAGCTTTCTTTTTTATATGGGAGTCTTTTTTTATTTAATATTAAACTATTTACAGAAAATTTAACTTGTGCTGACTTCTGTTCAGAGAAGGGTGTGAGAAGTTGTATGATGCATATTATTTTGTAGTCATCTGTGATCTGAATGTGTAATTGTGTAAGACCATTTCAAAGTTGCAGTCATTTCTGACCTGCAAGCATGTACAGCATATGTTTAAGTGTTTCAGTGAGTCTTTATATTGGCAAAAGCAATTGCGTCAAAGGTACAATGTCTATTATTGGGGATTTATTGACAGTTTACCACCACACTGAAGATTTTGTGTTGTTCATTTATTATCGGGTGCAGACCACGCCCTTCATCGGCCCATCAGCCCGTCTTGTGTGTGTACGTAGTAAGTGCTCTTTCTAAGTTGTACACATTCTCAAGTATTGAGTATGGAATTTGTTTTTAACGGACATCGTTTGACAAGTTTTCAGTGTAGGAATCATGCTGCGTCATTCTTGCTTCGTCAGACAGTGATACCTCAGTTTGAACAGAAGTCCTTCCAGGAAATGCAGTCAGGCATCTGAGAGGTAAAGTATGGCTGTGATGATGAGTCACTGTATCAGCAAATCTGGTGGCTACCTCATATAAACAAATGGAGCTTCATCAATAATATTGATTTAACTTAATTTCGTATGTGGAATAATTTTACCACTGCAGTCCTTGTACGTGTACCTAACAAAGTGCCCAGTGTAATCTTCTGATACTGTAGTAGGCCATCTGCTTCAAGGTTTGAAATGTTTTGTGTTCACAGAGGGTCACAGGAGGCTGGTCATTATCCTCTGACATCCATCCATCTTCTACGGCTTTATCCTCCACATGAGGGTCGTGGCAGGCGCTGCTGCCGATCCCAGCTGATTAATAAGGTATTTTCACAAAGAGAACTGCTGCTCGGTGGATATTTTCTTTCATTTCTTTCATTGTTTGGACCATTCTCTGTAAAATTTAGAGATGGTTGCAGGTGATAATTACAGTAGATCAGCTGTTTCTCCAGAGCAGCCCGTCCAGCTCCTAGATTTATGCCATGTTCAGTGTCACTTAAATCAACTTTCTTCCCCTTTCTGATGCTCTGAACTTCAGCAGGTTGTCTTGGTCATGACTACATGTCTAATCCACATGATTGTGTAATGAGTAGTTGAACATGAGACCCAAAGAAGTGTACGGCATGTGACAACTCTGACATTAAGTAAGAAATGATGATCATAAAAATCTGGCTCTAAGCATAGGCCATATAAGCGGTTGCATAGGGCGCCATCTACTGGAGGAGCGTCGGACATCCACAAAAGAAAATATGAATACAAATCTGCCCATGGGTGCCTTACTTCCCTTAACAAATGAACATACCTAATGACATGATAATAGTTAAGACAGTAAAAAGAAAAAGAGACAGTGTATGGACATTAAGGCGTGTCAAATCTTAATGCTCTGTAATGCAACCATTCACAATATTTATTATTTTATTACCATTTACTATTATTTAGTACTATGCAGAATATCTTTATCTTATTTATCAAAATGTGCTACTTCTATCATCAACTTCACTGTTGACTACCATACTATATAGTGTTTTATGACATCTCATTGTGGTCAGCACTTAATCCTAATCTCGCCTAGGGCACCAAAATGCGTAGGGCCGGCCCTGATACAAACACAGTTGTGGTAGTATAATTCGTGCCAATAAACCCTCTTGAATGTTACACACCGGACCTTTAAAAGCCTCCGGTCAGAGATGCTGAGGCTGTGGGTACCACTTTAAAGAGACGGATGCAGACCACGCCCTTCATCGGCCCACCGATGGAGGGCGCTGTGGCGACGGAGCAGGCCGATTATCAGCAGCTTTTTACCTCACTGTCCTTCCAGCAGCATCTCACCTTCAACACATCCACAACATCCACCGCCGCCACACCCGGGGAAGAAGAGGAGAAAAGACACAAGAGAGAGAAAGACAGCGTCACATTTACCGAAAGAGAGAACAGAGCATCACACGAGGAGTTTCTTGTAATTATGTAGGCTGTTGTTTTGTGGTTTGACGTCTAACATTTAGCCTGTTCGCCTCACTGCGACACGGAAACAGCTGCGCACAAATAAATTACAGCCACACTCAGCCTGTCAAGATTAACCTACCTTCACGGAGAAAGTCGACGTCTGTGCGCAATCCCGCATCCCGTTTATTTTGCCGGTCTCATCGTCAGGCCTCAGTCAGTCAGTCGGTCAGTCAGGCTCAGCAGCATCTTTCTTTTCTCCCAGCATCCTTCCTCCTCCTCATCTGTGAATCTGCGCAATGGCCGATGTTCCGGCGGAGTGTAACATAAAAGTGCTGTGTCGCTTTCGTCCTCTCAACCAGTCTGAGATTATACGAGGGGACCAGTTTCTGCCCAAATTTCAAGCGGACGACACTGTCGTCGTCGGGGTGAGTAAATAATAGGGAGTCGGGTGCTTTGTTGTGCACTCTCTCCCTCTCTCTGTCTCTCACACACACACACACACTAACAGGCCCTTCATTAATAAATCATCAGCTGCTGTGGACCCATATGTGCAGCAAAAACACGGGCATCAGTGCAGCACAGTGAAATACATACAACCACACCTTTCCCTCTGCAATCTGTCTTTATGATCGTGCCATGACAAAGTTAAAGTGAATGTAATGTGATGTTAAAATGCGCAGGCTGGCCTTCTGCATCAGCTGATGAGGTCTGCACTGAGGGGCAGTGTCACTGATACCCTGCCTGTGACATCATACACCACATCCTTTACTCTTATAAAAGATGTCATGATGACGATGATGATATGAAATTGGTTTATTATTAGTGGCGTTTGTTGACTTCCACCATGTTGCATTATGGATGAGGCTGAACAGTATTTTGAAAACATTCAATAATGATAAATATCGCAATGACATTATGCGTTGCAGTAAATAAACAGATAAGTATACTATAATTATGTCTTGCTGATTTGGGTTCCCTGCTAACACAGGCACAGACGATGTCTGGCCTATGCAAACAACGGACAGTGGAAAAAACATTTCCATTCGTAAACATGGATTTAATGGAAAATTAAACATTTGAACACCCTTTTCCATTACCCTAAATAAAAACACCCCTTACTACCTGAACTGTAGCCATAAATAAGTAAATATCTGAACACAAGTTATATAATATAATATAACTAATATATATATTATATTTTTGATATATTGTGCAGCAACATTTACTGCCTTCCTCTGGGTTCAGTACTTCTTAATTCTTCTTCTTTTTGTTTGGTCTTGGTCTCTGTTCTTTCTTATCCTCCTCTCTTTTACAATCTCCTGTTTTGATCAGTTAAGTGATTGATTAGTGGTGTTTATGTTTACTATATGTCGCCTTACTGCCTTCTTCTTCAACTTATTTGTTATACGTCAAAGAACAAATCATTACAACATGTGAATGTATTCCAACATTATCAATAACCAACATAAATAACAGACTGAAAAATATCAGCAGTATGAAACGTGAAATAAAGACAGAAGGAAATGTGCAGAAATGTACACAATTTCAACAAGGTTTGATTATTGGAAATTGTGATTCAAACGTGCATGTAAAATGGCAGGAAACTAAAATGTAATCAGTTGTAAACTATCCTCGGTGTAAAATCAATCTGTAACAATGAAGGACAAATCTTTAATTGAAAGATTTAAGGGAAAATAAATGAATTCCAAAATTAATGTAGGAGTAATGCTGAAACTTGCTCCAGTCTCAGCCTCTCTGCTCTTTGTATGATGCTGGACAGAAACTGATCTCTCTAATTGCCTCCTGAGAGATCAATAATCATCCAACAAGCTCCTACATTAGAGACTGACCTGCTGTCTCTTTTCTCAGACTGTCTGTTTCTCACCGGTCTCTCTGTTTCACTCCTTTTTTCACTGTCTTTTTATTGTGCTTGTCCATCTCTGATTTTTACGTCTCTTTATGTGCCTCCTCCATCACTTCCTCCCACATCCTGAGACTAAGATGTGTCACTCTTGTTAAATCACTCTGTCATGCCGGTGGGTACGCAGATGGATCAATCTGTTAATGACATTTAATATGGCTGGTGTTCTGGCAGCTGACATTATTGTGTTGCAGTTTGGCGTGTGCATCACAAGCGAGGGTGACATTCAGGAGCAGAGACGATTGTAAAGGCTGAGTCACTCATCAGCATACGTTTGAAGTCATTCTACAAATGTGCATTTAATTTATTCAGTCAGGCATTTTCTACCACTTATCTGGTTAAGGGTCACGGGTGGAGCTGGAGTCAGTCCCAGAAAGACAGAGGCTTCTTTGGACAGGTCATGTTTAGATTAGATTTGACAAGGTTGATCCCACACCGAGGAATCCACTTTGTACGTCATTCTTATTTTTGTACTCTTGTATTTACATTGATAGTAATTTGTTTTTAATTTTCACTCATTTACTTTTAATCAACTGTTTTTTTTTTAAACTGTTAATGATTGAATTGATTAACTGGCCTTTGCCAAGTTTTCCTACAACATACTAAGTACTGACATTATTTCTGTCTGAGGAAGTTTCAGAAAGAGACACTAAATCAGCCAAAATATTGAAACCAGGAAGTTACAATAGATGGCCTGACATGGCTTTATTATTACATTTTTAAAACCAAGACCATTTTAGGAAATTAAATTAATAACATCACCAGCAGTTTCATGCATATGTGTCCAGTAAGTACACAATGCAGCCTAGAAATTGTGAGCTGTAGGGCTGCAGCTGTGTTTTAATTGATTTTCCAGCTTTTTTTCCAGCTTGGTTTCTTTTCTAGTTTATTTGCCCTATGGAACAATTTACTGTGGATAAAATAAGACATTAGAGAACATCATCACTCTGAGGTTTGGAAAATATTGATCGGCATTGTCAAATGGTCAATATTGATCAACACTGTCCAAGATTTCTGTTGTCTTGGATCACTGCCAGAGCCTCAGCGCAGGGGGGTGATGTCATTGTTAAATACCAAACAAATACTTAAAATCCATAACTTGAAAGCCATATGAAGACTCTGAGGCACTTTCTGTTCAACAATTAAAATGCTATTTAATGTTATTGTCATGTCATGGTCATGTAGGTGTTAAGGCTTGACTCATGTATTATTGTCACTATCCAAAGAGCCTCCTTAGCTCATTGGCTCATGAGTCTATGAAGCATTCCCTTTTTTTTGCTGGAAGGAAATTCCAAAAGATCCACAGTTATTGGTGAAACATCTATGTTGTCTTTCATAAGACTTTGTTCTCTTTCACTTTATTAAGAAAAGAGAAAGAGCATTGTTTTTTTTATTGACTTTGATTCATTGTTCCGGTGATGTTTCCAGGTCCTAGGTGAACTATGGCTCTCTGACTAACTGGGAGAAAAAAGCTCTGCAGACCATTCTACCTTTCTTTCTGCTGATATTGTCTTGTTGTTGTGTTTTCATGCACCTTCAACAATATGCTGTGTAAATGTGTGTTTTCTCCCAGAGGGATGGCATGTAAAGGCTAAAAAAAGCTAGTGGGAATCCTATTCATGGTATCTTCAGGGTCAGATATATGAGGATGAGTCAGTCGGTTCCAAGCATCACATCAGACTCCTTAGTCACTGCACCTCACAGGGCTGACATCATTTCCCAAAGAATTTGAAAAATGTAGGTGATAAATATTTGACATTAGTAAGTTGCAAGTTGCAGGACATTTTAATTGACATCTATTCTAACACTTGCATCCTTGTGGAAGAACTGAAACCCATAGGATGAAATATTGGACTTTTTATGGATTCATATTTGAAAAAGAACCTCTCTCTCTCTCTCTCTCTCTCTCTCTGTCTCTCTCTCTCTCTCTCTCTGTCTGTCTCTCTCTCTCTCTCTTCTTTTTCCTGGATGTTTTTGTTAATTTTGTTATTCTTGACCAGACAGCATTATCACATAAATCCAATAAACATCTCAGGTCCATGATAAATAAACTGATTAAAGATAAAAGATAAAATCCCATGGAATTGTGGCACAGAGTATTGTTGTCTTTAGCCAACATCTCTTCATATGATACGAGAGCTGGGCCATGTGGCCAAAAAGAAATTTCAATCGAAATTGATAATTATCCCGAAGAAATGTCAGACAATAGACATTTCACAAATCTAAGGCAAAACATTGTATGGCAATTTTGTGTTCGCACACTTCATCAACATTTATATTGATATACAGTGAATCTTTGTTATATACACATTGCATATACACCGTTCCAGTCAGAAACAAAAGTATATTATTATGTTACTATGGAATTATTGGGGAACATGTATTTTATATTTAAATTATCACTGGTGATCAGCCCTAATTATATCATCACAAAATACTGCATTTATGCATTAGGCATCACTGACTGGTCTGGCCCAAAAGAAGAAGCCTTTGTGACTCATGCATTCCATATGCATTCTAGTTCTCTTTTTCAAAAAGGGATGGACAATTCCAAGTTGTAAAATAAAACCTATGAACTCATATTTATTGACTGAACTTTCCTGAAGCCTCTTTTATATATTTATCAGTGTTTAAAAGTATTCAATGTCATTCTTCCTCACTCAAATCCCAACACAAATCCTTCTGCAAAATTATCTTCAGATCTTCAGATTGCAAACATCCTTTTTTTTGAATTTTTGTTGTTTTTAACTGTTGTTCTTCATTGTCTTCACAGGGGAAGTCCTTTGCTTTTGACCGAGTGTTTCCAACCAACACCACCCAGGAGCAGGTGTACAACACCTGTGCCAAGCAGATTGTCAAGGGTATGGAACTGAGCTGCGTTAAAAGTATTGAAAATCGCATAAATATGAAGGAGTGGTTGCCTTATTTTTGTTTTCTTCTGGTCTTATAGATGTGCTTTCCGGCTATAATGGCACTATCTTCGCATATGGACAAACCTCCTCCGGGAAGACTCACACCATGGAGGTACAGTATAAAGAGAAATTACAAATAAGAATTTATTTCAGTCAGCGTTGCAAATCTTTGTATAAAAAAGTACATTTTCTTTTCAGTTTCAGTGGCAGTTGGTCCTCTTGAACCTAAAACATGAACTAAATCTAATGTTACCTAATTTAGAAGGTGTCCCTCTCCTTCACAACAACACTGTAGTTGTATATACTGTATATAATATTTGTATTTTGGACAGAATTTTCTAAATTCTTAGTTATAATAATATGTGTGACTTTGGGCTGCAGGGCAAACTCCACGATCCTCACCAGATGGGTATCATTCCTCGAATCGCTGAGGACATTTTCAACCATATCTTTGCCATGGATGAAAACCTTGAATTCCACATCAAGGTATTTGTTTAGTAAATATCTTATTATATTGTGCTTTGCATCTTATGTATCTTTTTAATATTGTTTTGTAAAGTAATACTACTTTATCTTTTGATATAATTTAACAGCTATGCAACATGTAAACCTCTTGTTTTTGGTTCCTTGTTTTTCTCTCTACTTCATCAGGTTTCCTACTTTGAAATCTACATGGACAAAATCCGCGATCTGTTGGATGGTTAGTGCTTACCAACTTTTGCTGTACTTCATTCTGAAATTCAAAACAAACGTATACATAAATAAATGAAAAAAACTCTCATCATTTCTTTCTTTATTCTCCAGTGACAAAGACCAACCTGTCTGTCCATGAAGATAAGAACAGGGTCCCGTTTGTCAAGGTTTGTGAAAGTTATGCTTTAGATGTTGTTTTATGGAATGAAAATACGTTTGCACTGTGTCTTTGATGTTAAATCTGTGTCCTGTTTTGTCTCAGGGATGCACTGAACGTTTTGTCTCCAGCCCTGATGAGGTCATGGATTTGATCGACGAGGGCAAATCTAACCGCCATGTTGCTGTGACCAGTAAGTCTTTTTCATATTAACCCTACATATACACTACACTGTATCAAAGACTGTGGATACAATATGATATTCGTATTTTTTTATTTTTTTAAAAAGGAAAAATGCTCTCTTCTCTCTTTTTGACAATGGAAGTCAGTTTTCTTGCTACTTTTGTTGAATGACAGCCTGAGACCAGTGTTGGTTTCTCTGTGGTGCCAGCAGTCGCACTTGCAGCTTGTTACTGATGTGTGAACCAATCGCTGTTATTGTGTCTTGTTATGTAATCTTCGTGCTACAGTGAGCTTTACTTCTCAAACGTCATCCAATTGCGTAAAGACGTCCCGCAGTGGGGACATTTACATTGTTACAGCAGCAAAGACAGTAAAGATAAAGATAATAAAGATAATAAAGTATATCTCGTTCAAATAAACATTACACCAACAAAATGACATAATAATAACATAATGATAGCAATGGAAATTATTGATAACATCTCATTTATTCCTTCCACAAAAAACATAAACACTGTTTGTTCTCTGCTCATTTGGCCGTGCAGCTTTCAGTAAACCGACACCAGCGTGTTTGGCTTTACAAAAATAAAAGCTCAATAAAAAGCTGATCATTATTCTTTTTTGGACTCTGTTCTGCTGACTCATTCCTCTTTGGTCGAGTTATAATATTGAACTACTACCGCAATGTTCCAGTAGTTCACGTAAACAAGAGTGATGCTTTAGCTTTATTGAATGGTTGTAAGACATCATCATCGACAGAAATAATTTACTTATCATATCTAATAAAACCACTAAACATTAAAAATGTTTTTTCATGTTTATAAGAATGAGAAATAAAGGTATCATTATTAGTAAAAATGTAATACAAAGCTTTTAATGGTAATGAGGTGATAACAATCAACATCCCAGCCTTGAAAATTAACGGAATGTACGCAGCAGTGGACCAGGTTGTCTGATAGAGACGCAGTCTCCTCCGTTTCCTGTCGATGCTTGCTGACTCACCGTGCTGCAGAATGGGAGCTGATAACAGACTAAGGGTGTAACAGTGCAGACAATGAGCTTAAGGCCTCAAATATCATCATGTTTTTTATCTGATCGAGACAATTTCCTTCAGGATAATAAAAGGATTCTGATTCTGATTCTGATTAGGGCCTTTCACACACAACCACAGATACTATAAGACATTTTCTAAAACAAGCCTTCTATGTATATGTCAGTTTACCATTTTCAAAAGGGATTTTGAGAAGGGAAAAAGGTTTCTTAAGGGAAAAAGTTACTCTACCGTAATACAACTGCTGTCAAACCTCTGGGGTTTTTTTTTTGTCCCACCTACTGTTTCTGTCTTTGTTCAGACATGAATGAGCACAGCTCTCGCAGCCACAGCATCTTCCTGATCAACATCAAACAGGAGCACGTGGAGACTGAGCAAAAGCTGTGTGGAAAACTGTACCTGGTTGATCTGGCTGGTAGTGAGAAGGTAGGAAACTCCTGGGCATAAGGATCACTATTTCCCAATGTGCAACTTACCAGTTAATAGTTATGTTAAATTTTATTTAGTGTGATCATAGGCCGTCAGTGGTGTTTGACTTCACTCTCTGTTTTGTCTTTATTCCAGGTCAGTAAGACCGGAGCTGCAGGAGCCGTTCTGGACGAGGCAAAAAACATCAACAAGTCTCTTTCTGCTTTGGGAAATGTCATCTCTGCCTTGGCTGAAGGCACGGTGAGTCACGCCCACAAAAGTTCCAACAGGAGAACTAAAAATAGTGAAGATATTCATCTAAAATACAAATTTCTAATTGTCATGATGATTATGTCAGTGTTGCAGCAATATGTGGGAGATTTATTGAAGTGTGTTTGGATCCAGCACATTAAATCTGCTTCTTTGCAGAGCAATTCTAGGGTTTGTATGGATAAAAAATTTAGAAATAAAGAGGTGCTAATTTATGTTTTGCAGAAGCGCAAAACATAGCTCGTTTTTTTTCTTTCGTCTTGATCCCTAACAACTGCCCGTCTTCTTCTCTTCTCCACACGCCTACAGAAAAGTCATGTGCCGTATCGTGACAGCAAAATGACTCGCATCCTGCAGGACTCTCTCGGTGGGAACTGTCGCACGACCATGTTCATCTGCTGCTCTCCCTCCAGCTACAACGATGCTGAGACCAAATCCACTCTGATGTTTGGACAACGGTAAATCCTAACACAGAGGAGGATGCAGAACAATGCTTCGCTCACATTTCCACATTTTAAAAGGAGCCATCCTAAAAAAAATCCAAACAAGACAGACGCTCCCTTGCACTGCCCATTTCATTACATCACATTCAGAAATGACTTGATGAGGAATACAGGGAAGAGCTCATGTGATTTGTAGTGAGACCAAGTTGTTTGTTATGTTCTTACTTTTTTTTATTATTTTCTAATC
Source organism: Solea solea (assembly GCF_958295425.1). NCBI lineage: Eukaryota > Metazoa > Chordata > Actinopteri > Pleuronectiformes > Soleidae > Solea > Solea solea. The sequence goes on along the minus strand of NC_081144.1, from coordinate 16,141,703 downwards.
ATATACATGTGATCATTTAACTTGAGAAAAACAGATGGAAATGCTAATATGAAAAACTGTATCAATATATAATTCTGTGAAAGCATAAACTCAAATGTCTATGAGATCATGTCATATTGTTTTCTATACATGTTCAAATGATCCAGTGGCAAGATTTGTCCATTAGTGTCTACATGTCTCTGTCTTCCTCCATCACAGTGCCAAGACCATCAGGAACACCGCCTCCATCAATCTGGAGCTGACGGCCGAGCAGTGGAAGAGGAAGTACGAGAAGGAGAAGGAGAAGAACAAGACTATGAAGGAAACCATCCAGAGGCTGGAGGCTGAGCTCAACCGCTGGAGAAATGGTGAGTCATTACGTAAGTTTCCTTCGGAATGACCGCCGACTAACTTTTTAAGCAAAATTACATTGTGCTCATTGATTTGTTTTCATGGCTTTTATCGCTTCATCCCTTGCTTCAGGAGAGGATGTGCCCGAGACAGAACGGACTACATCAGAAGTTGTGACCCGGATTGAAACTGTGGAAGAGCGTCCCATTTTGGACAATGACACCTCCTCCATCGTGGTCCGTATTTCCGAGGAGGAGCGTCAGAAGTATGAGGAGGAGATCCGCAAGTTGTATAAGCAGCTGGATGACAAGGTGAACTGGATGCTGGATGACAGCACTTGCGGTGTTATGATGTTAATAAGTGCACATGTTTTATGTTTTCATTTCTTTTTAGAAAAGTTTCATAATCAGAGATATACTGAATGTTTTGTTTCTAACCATTTTCACAGGATGATGAGATCAACCTGCAGTGCCAGTTTGTGGAGAAACTGAAGCAGCAGATGTTGGACCAGGATGAGGTGAGTAGAGACAGTCTCACACACAAGCACAAAGTCACACTTTATATATTTATATTTTACCACCACACACACCACTTCTCCTCCTCACAGCTCCTGGCGTCGTCTCGTGGTGATGGGGATAAGGTCCAGGCTGAACTTGGCAGGCTGCAGGTGGAGAGTGACTGTGCCAAGGCCGAGGTGAAGGAGGTGCTTCAGGCTCTGGAGGAGCTGGCCATCAACTATGACCAGAAGAGCCTGGAGGTGGAGGAGAAAGGCCTGCAGAACCAGCTGCTTGCTGATCAACTGGCCCAGAAAATGGTACATTTTGAGAGGAACAGTGTTTAAATGTGAGCAGTGTGGCAGTGTAGTTTTCATGAATGGAACTACATGGCTTAGCCCATTGCCAAAGAGGCTTTAGTCCCATTATGTTTTTACTCTGCTCTGGATCTTAATGTAAATGTGGTACATGAATGCTAACTTAATTTTTGTGACATAATACTGTATATTTTTTTTGTTTACTTCTCACTGTAGCTTAATTATATTGGAAACGTCTGTTGAAAAAGTAACTCTTTTCTCTGTAACAGGCCAGTTTGATGGAGCTGGAGGCAGAACTGTCTCGCATGCAGGAAGTGAGTGCTCAGCAGAGGAAGCGTATCGCTGATGTCCTCAATGGTCTGATGAGGGACCTCAGTGAGTTCAGCACCATTGTGGGCAATGGGGAGATCAAACTGGTGAGTTGGACCACAGTGAAGAAAGGTGTTTAAATTACAGCATAAAGTTCACATGCTACAAGTTTGATATATAATGCAAAATATATTGTCAGTTCTTAATGAGTGTCCTGTATGTTCATACACGTGATATTGGAGAAGACCTCACAGGGATAGTGATCTGACTTTCTTTTCCAATGTGCAGCCGGTGGAGATCAGTGGGGCGATCGAGGAGGAGTTCACGGTGGCTCGTCTCTACATCAGCAAGATCAAGTCAGAGGTGAAGAGCATGGTGAAGCGCTGCCGTCAGCTGGAGAACATGCAGCTGGAGTGCCATCGCAAGATGGAAGAGACTGGGAGGGAGCTCTCCTCCTGCCAGCTCCTCATCTCCCAGGTAAAGGGCAGGGCATTGTGACATTAGATAAAGGGAGAGCCTGGTGGGATTGAAAAAAGAACCAAGTGAATTGAGAAATGGGAATGAAATTATTTGTGAAAGATGCAATAAATGGATATGTCATGGTTGGGTTTTATGCCACCTCTTTAATTTAATGTGGGTGTTTGTGTTTGTGCAGCATGAGGCTAAGATTCGCTCTCTGACGGAGTACATGCAGAGTGTGGAGCAGAAGAAGAGGCTGCTGGAGGAGAGCCACGACTCTCTGAGCGAGGAGCTTGCCAAGCTGCAAGAACAGGGTAAAAAAAAACATGCTGTATCAAAATTAGCAAAAGAAGCAAGCATAAGAAAAGAGCGGATATTTGAGCTACTCTCCTTACTTACGAGCTGTTTTAGGTGGATATGAAATGTTTTCTGTCTATTCTTTTTCCCAGATAACTCCCTGCTAGAGGAGAAGGATAGCGAGAAGGGTGAGACTGAAGAAGGCAATGTGAAGGTAAGCAGCCTTGTGAGACTAGAAAAGCACTCTATAAATACAAACCATTTACATATCGGGTCATTTTTAAATAAAGTACGCATTGGAACGTCAAATACACATTTTGTTCAGATCTCAAACTGCTGTCTTTCATCTGTCGCCTCATACTACTGTATCTCTGATTGATTTCTCAGCTTCTGTTGCTTTAAAGCTTAACCACACATTTTGCTTGATTTATTTTCAACTTTTTTAAGAGACACTTTGCGTTTGTTGTTTTCATGTCCAGAAGTCTGTCCGTCAACAGGGCGAGTCTCACCGTGGCCTCCATCACAAGCAGCTGACCCGCCTGCGGGATGAGATCAATGAGAAGCAGAGGGTCATCGACGAACTCACTGAGTCTGTGCCATTTTATTTGTCCTCCATGTTTACTCAAAGATACTACATGATGACAAAAATGTCTTATTATTAATCGTAATTTACTATTGTATTTATTATTGATCATTTATTACATGTGTTTGTAAATATACTATATCCTGAACATGTCTGTTGTTACATCACAACAGTCGTAACTCTAAGATGGAGCTGGAGCTGGCTCAGGTTCGTGCTGACTTTGAGCGTTTGAAGAGTCAGGACAACACCAAGAGCGAGCGCCTGGAGGAGCTCTCGTAAGTTTTATTTGAAGTCCATGTTCTTTTTAGGTTGACTGGAGGAAAACCAGTCCACCTTAAATTCCAGCACAGGGCATACAAAAATCATGTTCACTATATACTGTATATATATGCTCCCTTTTTTTTCCTTTTTTTTCTTTAAATATTGTGTTGTTTGTTCAGATTCTTGCATGAACGTCATGAGCAGACTAAACAGGACTTGAAGGGTCTGGAGGAGACTGTCGTGAGTAAAATAGATTACATTAACACCTTACTGTTTTGTCTTAACTCACTCTTTTCTGTTTTGTATAAGCATTTTGTTTTCTTGACCTCCTTTCAAACTGTCCCCCAGGCCCGCGAACTCCAGACCCTCCACAACCTGCGCAAGCTGTTCGTTCAAGACCTCACGTCGCGGGTTAAAAAAGTAAGCAGCTGAAAGAAAAATTATCTTTTGGCTCTTTTAGGAATCTTTAGTTCTTCCTGATTAAGAATAGCAACATACTTATTTTAATTCTCTTATCCTTTCTGCAGAGTTCCGAAATGGAGCCTGATGATAGCGGGGGGTCTTGCACCCAGAAGCAGAAGATTTCCTTTCTTGAGAATAACCTGGACCAACTTACAAAGGTTCACAAACAGGTGATACGCACAAACGCTGCAAGATTAACTGTAACTTGAAAACTTAATGATGAAAATGTGGCTGTCCTGTCTTCATATCCATAACTTGGACACTGCTGTTTCATTCATTACAAGACATAAAATAGTTTTGGAGTGTAATTTTCCCATTCATACAAATCACTCGCACTTGATATACCTCAGACATACTTAAAGAAAAGTTCTTGACCTGACATTAAATGTATATCACTTAGTGGCTTTTAAAGGATGTTTAAAGAGTAATTTTCTTTAAACTGTGCGTGTGTGTGTACTCTCCTCCGTCCAGTTGGTTAGTGACAATGCAGATCTGCGCTGTGAGCTTCCAAAGTTGGAGAAACGTCTTCGGTCTACTGCTGAGAGAGTTAAGGCCCTGGAGACTGCACTGAGAGACGCAAAGGAGGGTGCAATGTTGGACCGCCGCCGCTATCAACAGGAGGTGGACCGCATCAAGGATGCCATGAGAACAAAGAATGCCCTACGGCGCCCCCATGCAGCACAGATTGGTACAGAAATGCAGTGTATACTGTTAAATCAGTGACCCAGTTTATTACAGTTGAACCTTACTGTATCTTACATCTCTTTATCATCCTGACAGCCAAGCCAGTGAGGCCGAAGCAGCTGCCAGTTTGCTCCCCCACAAACCCGTTCTACCCCTACATGCGTGCCACTGAACAAACAAACACCTACAGCAACGTCCTTTTCCAAGGCAGCGCGTCACAACCGAGCGCCAGCACCGTCAGCACCAACCCCAACTCTATCCAGACCAACCCGTGAGTTTGTATCTGACCGGCCTTTTGCCGCCAGACATTAGACTATTACTTCTTGTAAAATCAGTAATCCCGGCGTCACTGCAAAAGAGCGGAGGAGAGGTGTAGTGTGGGAGAATTTTGGTAATTCTCCCACTGGAGTGCTAAGACCAGTCATAGAGACCTGCTGTATCACATCTAGCAACTGTAGACGATACTGATCTACTTCTGTTATTTCATATTTTTAAAGATGTGTCAGATTTCCAGCAGCATCACTGCGCCAGTGTTTGACTGTTTTCTGTTTCCTTTCTGGTGTTTGGTGCAGAATTTCCACAGCACTGGGCTACAGAGCAGGCAGATATAATGGAGACACACTGGAGTGCTACCCACTCAACATTGACAATGGTAAGAAAAAAGATCCTAAAACTCCCCTGGTTGCTCACTTGAGTAATGTTTGCATGCATGTGTATCATATCTGTTTCTGGACCATCATGTTAAATGTACGAGATAATTATTCCAAGTGAGTGTGTCAGTGTGTGAACTATCTGCTTCATTATGATATCAAGTATTATTTTATCAGTATCAGGTGACCAATTAATGAATCATTATGAATTCACTTTTGATAGTATTGATCCGTCAGTGATATAAAATCATTTGTTTGTTTCCAACAGGTAACAACATCAGTGAAACGAGAGACATCAATGACAATCGGTAAGGATGTCAATAAACAGAAAAATACCTAATCACATCATTTTTTTCTTTGTCACTTCTGATGTTAAATACAGCATCGAGTAGTAGATATTCAGAATAAATAATAATCATTCAGTTGTTAGTGTACTGAGTGTTGTGTTTATGTGTCCCCTGCATTTACAGGAGTGATGTTCACTGTGGCAGTGAAGTGGACGATCCAAACAGGCACTTCATCATTCAGCAGGAGACAGCAGCAAGTTAATGCCATGGTAACGTAACACACACACACACACATAGGCCTTTTCACAGCAGACAGGTTTCAGCAAGAAAAGCACGGGTGTTAAGGCCTGTACATACAAAGCTCTCACGAAAAAGAAATTGTGTTTTTGTCAGCTTGCTGCAGTGACATACAGGTTAACTCCATGACCCTGTGACATCACTACTTGGTGTGTAACAGATGCAGTAATGTGCATGCCTGTTCTGTTCTGCTGTGTTTATCAATGCTGGATGTTGTTCATCCAGAGAACGCACCTAAACTCAACTTTCCAGTCAACTGTCACTCTCTGATCAATGTTATCAATAATCTCACATTCAGAACTTCCTGCTTTTCATACTTCTGTGTTTCTCCAAACAATGTTTTCCTTTCATTGTCTCTCTGCAGATGGTGACCAAACACTGTATCTATTGATGGATCCTCCTTTCCTATCATCTGCATGCAGCCCGTCTCACCATACATCACTGATGAGGATGAAGATCTGTAGCCCTATAGTCTTATTTACTAGATGAAGCCCCCCCCCCCCCTGCTCTTATGGTGGCCACTCTTCAGGTTTGGGGTCCAGTCCATTCCAGTTCAGTCATTCCAAATAAATAATATCAAATTTTTATTATTAGTATAATTATTATAACAGAATGTCCAATACTAATGACCACAAGTTATTTAAAGTGCGTGTAAAGCAAATACATAGATTTTCCTTTTCACACATTATACAGTGGATGAGGTGTGAAAGAAATACAACTGTAGAGAAAATCCTTATGCAATAACGACTGCCCTTGTTTTGTTCAGAATGTTTTTTTCGGCATGTATAGATAAGTGGCTAAATGACATACTGGAGCCATAGTTAGTTAGCATAGCCACTACTCAAACCCTCAGCGCACTTTCAACATATGAGTAATTGCAGCTGTTCCTGCACTGCTGCTTTGTTCGACAAATGCTGGACACAAAAACACACAGAAAAGCTCTGTCACTTTATTTAAAACAACTAGAGATGAGGAAATGAAAAGTGGTTTGATAGCATTTACGTTCACATTCTGCAAAAACACGGCAACATTCACCTGCTTTGGTCCCAACTAAAGGGGGAATGTGTGTGTTTGTGTAGGTGTGTGCGATTTGAAACCTCATTTTAAACACTTAGTGACTTTTTTTTTTTTTTTTAGTAACACGTTTTCCTGTTGCTTTACACGCAATTAATGTCATAGCTGATGCTGAATACCTGCTGAGGTGTTTGAACTGAGGAGTGGCAGACTCCGCCCCTGATTATTTAGTACACATGTTGTAAATAATAGTGCTGTGTGTACTCCAGTAGAGGTTTTCGACCAGCAACTGTTTGTGTGAACACACAGCCTCCATCATCCCCCACACACATCTTCATGAGGGCATCATACAGATGACACACTGTCAGCAGACATGACCTTTTTCTCAGTCAAAAATAAGAGCATAGTGTGTAGCGCCAGCTTGTAACAGAAGACCCACCCTCTGCATGCATGTTACTTAGCGGGTTAGCTTTCAAATTGTTGCATGTCATGATTCCACTCGGGAGCTGGTATGCTGCTCCTGAACCGTATGACCGACTTCGACAGATGTCACAGGAAGATAGCTTGTTTCCCTTAATCCTGATCCAGGTCTCAGTGCGTTACACTTATTATTTTAATGTAAATCTGACCGCAACATCAGGTTGTTGTGACATAATCACAGGAAATATGAACAAAAGAAAAACAAAGCTCCTTTTTATCTTTCATGCACATCACATCCAAAATGTGTGAGGGGAAACACAGCCCAGGCTATTATAAGTCTGTATCGAGGAAATCTTTTGTAACTGCTTTGATACTGTGATGTTGCAGCTGTATGATGCTATTGTGCACTTCAGGTAATGTTGCTCCCTACCTGCATTGCAGCTAGAGTTAATTTCTCCCGTGCTTACATTTGTAATTACTACCTCTGAAGCTACTCATTATACCCCCATCACCATATACCACAAAATCACCTTTTCACATTCTAAATACGAGCAGATCTTTGAGTCTCTAGAGCAGGTTGCAACACTAGTACACAGTAGCTTTAAGTAGATATAAATGCTCTTTTTAGTACAGATGTTGTGTCCTCTTGTAAGGTCATGTATCCACAGACTCCTTTATTATACAGTAGGATCAGAGGAGGAGAGTAGATAAGAATATTCCACTGCAGAAGAGTAACTGAAAGTCTGGTTTCATTTATCATGTAAGGTCAATATTCTTTGTCAGGGGAGAAACAAGGACTACATTAATTGGTTAATTAAGATATCTTAAAATTCTTAACCTTTTGAGGCTGAAATGATGATACTGTACCATCATTATGTGTCTTTATCTAAAGTCACATTACATCGTCATACTTCTCAATTCTGCTTTTTAAACAGAACGTCAGAAAAACATTAAAACAGTATTGAAGCTGTTTAGTGGTTTTCTGTCAGATTCCTCAAACTTCCAATGATGCCATGGTTTGTCCCCAGCTGAGCAGCCACCAGTCTGGTGTGGACACAAGCATGTACTGTAGCTTGATGTCTGGTCGTGCTGTAATTCTTCTGTCAAAAATCCTGACCAGCCAATCAGGATAGAAGAAAACAGAACGTCTGAGGCATGTGAGGACGAGTGGATTAGGTCAGATCAGAGCAGATAAGAAGTGTGTTCAGCTTTTGTATTAAGGAGAAGTTTAACCAAATTCAAAACTGTATTGTGAAGCTGAATGTGTAAAATGATTACATTATGTAGATGGGAGATGCAGTGTCTCATATTTTCTGTTTATAGTTTACTTGAACAGATTTACTTACATCATTGCCATCCAAATTTTGTCCAAACTGTCTTCAGTTTTGTGTTCAAAACAATTTCTTTCTTTCGAAACCTGAGTTCATCACATTTCATGACTGGACTCATTGTAGTTTAGACTCATAGAGTCGCCTGATCATCACATTAACAACATCTCAGGGCTTCACAATCACAGCGATCATGGGCCATCACCACCGTCTTCCTCATCGGCTAAAAAGACATGTGATCATAGATGAACAATCAAGTCAGTGTGTGCATATGAGTTCTTCAAGGCTAAACAGCGGAGCGGGATGATAAATATAATGTAGATGAAATACCACATTTTATATATCACCTACGTAACATTTCCCTTCCAGCGCACAATTCTGAAAACAAACTAATCCCTCAAGCGCGCCCTGGTCAAACCCTACTGTATGAGTCCAAGCAGTCCCTCTATCTGACATCATGTTTCAAGTATACTGAATAATTTAAAACCAGGGTGAATGTGTACTCTATTGTCACCTGCTGTCCCACTGTCTAATTTCAACATATCTAAAGTTTATGTGCTATATATTGTCACTCTTGTAAGTAATATAGCGTGCCACGTCATAGTTAAATAAAAAAAGAGAGGTACATGCAAACGTTGTTCAAAGAAATGTTTGTTTTATTTATTTCAGTATGCTAAACCGTAGCGTCAACATGACTGTGTGAAGAATCACTGATCAAATTTTCTGTATATATAGATTCATGACTATGCTGTACTGTATGTGAACCATTGTGTTGTAGTAAAAGTTCAATAAACTTGTAGAAAGGAGTTTGTGATGGGGGAACTTTATTTTGAGTCCAATTAACTGAATATCATGGATGGTTTTATAGAAAAAGAGAGGTGAGCAAACACTGCAAGAAATGTCTCCACCTAGTGGACGTAGTAAAGAAATCAGGACACTGTTGTAGGTTTAATGGGATAAAGATCACTTCACTGGTAAGAATAATTACATGGAAAGGAAGATCTTAATAAAACACAATGGAAGAGAGAACAGTGATGGATTAAGGAGTTATCATGTGAGGAGTTTATAATTTGTACAAAAATAATGAATGGCATGAAAAGGAAGATAGCTGTTGAGTAGGAATAAAACAGGAAAACGTATCAAATAGTCAACAATGAAGAACTAATACCTGATATTTTCACATTTCTGAAAACTACTTCTTTATAGAAATATGGAACATGGAAAGGAAGATGGCTGTTAATTAGAATTTAAAACCAAAACAGATGAAAGAGAACAGCAGAATGAGAGGAAAAACGTGAGTTCTCAAGTCAAGTAATTGAAAAGGTAACTTGATCATTGACATTCAGTGGGACATTCAGCAGAGATCAATTATGTACTCAAACTCCATCTTTTAAATAAGATAAGACTATGGCAATTAATAAAGTCGCCAGTAATCTGCATTTTTGTCATCATAAATAAGAATGGACAGTGTGATGTGGACAGACAATGAATGTGGTTATGTGGGTGTATCTGTGTACAGTATATACATTTCCCTGGAGAAGTGAACAAAACTCCAAAAGGAACTTCCTCTGTGTCGTTTTTTTTTTATCAGCTATAATAAGCCTCTCTTCATCGTTCTCATGAGAAAGGAAGCACTGATGTAAACAGCAGTGGCATGTGAGACATCTTCTGTCTCTGGCTGTGTGGACCAATTGTCAAGCAAACCTATCTTTGTGAGGACATTTTGGCTGGTTGACACAACTTTAACAGGTTTTTGGAGGACCTGGTTTTAGGCCAGGGTTAGACCTATCAAAGACCCATCAAAACAGAGACATCTGTGCTTCACACATACACATCACTGTCATACTTTTATCAACTATGCCATCTTGGTTTGTTTTTGTTTTTTCACCTCCTTTATCTCTTCAATGATGATCCATCATGTGAATTTGTTTTTATAATTATGTGTATTGTATGGAATGTGCGAAGTATTGATGATAAAAACGTTACATAATTACAATGCAGTTTTGATTCAAAACCATTATTGGTTCTCTCATAGGCTTACTTGCTTTAAAGCACCTATGCATTATTTCTGAACAGCACCAAAACAGATTTACAATATAAATTGGTGAGGGAACAGTTATCAGACAAATCACATACAGATGTGAAAAAAATAATTCAAGTGATTTCTCTAAATCACTAATGTAGTTTTATATCAAAGTTGAAATGTTAAAGGTCCAGTGTGTAAGAACTAGTGACATCTAATGGTGGGACTCCAGATTACTACATACAGAGGACTCTTCAGCTCTCCCTTTCCAAAATATGTCAGGGAACTATTGCTTTTGCAAACTAGAAAGGATTAAGATACAAGCAAGCACTCTCACAACTCTCTCCAACTTTCTCCTTCATTGGTTCATGGCAGGTGTTGGAAATTCCAAGTTGAGGGGGCATTCCTTCAACACAAACCTGCCCCCAAATCGTATTTCTGATTTCAAAAGGCCTGAGGACAGTGTTAACACCAGAAACATGTTAGATTTTTCTGAAATGTTTTTTTTCCAGTTGTGATCCACCCACTTAATGACTGACAGAGAGACAGACACACAGAGAGAGAGAGAGAGAGAGAGAGACAGAGAGAGAAGCTGTCCATTTCTTTTCACAAACTCAGCTGCGCATCCCCGCTGCGCGCTCCCGCTGCCTCGTGGATCAGACACGGGAGACTGTGTGGCACCGTCACAGCGCCGCTGACCCCCCACAGCTGGAGCCCACAGACAGACAGGAGTCCCTCAACTTGAGCAGGTGGACACAGACTAAGAGACGGAGCTCTGTGTGTCCGCTGTGCTGCAGTCTCTTCCCGCTGTAACTCTTGCTCTTCTCTCAGTGTGGACGCGAGGAGCGACACGCAAGGTAAAGAGCACCCTCACATGTGTGTCAAGTTTGTCAATGAGTTGTTGATTGATTGATTGAACTTTTTTTTTTTTTTTTTTTTTTAAATGGGACTCATTTTTTTTAAAAGATGGCAAAGTGTCGCGAGGTTTTGCGTCATATAATGTGTCCGAATTTCTCAAACACCAAACATTATTTACAAGGAAATTAGTATATAGTAATATTGTATGTTTGACAAATGAATCACAACTTTACTTTAGGCATGTTCATTTAAACATGTACACATACATTTAAGGTCTCGAGTGTAACATTTATGAGGGTTTATATGCAGAAAGTGACTGTAGTATCATAAGTATGTTTGTATAACTTTTGCATGGACTTCAGGCAAGGGCCTTGATTAATGGCGGCGCCTCCATTTTGTTACACAGTGTGTCTCTACCAGACAAACCAGCCCGAGCATGATTTTGGTCTTTAAAAGCAGAGGTTTTCGATGTAGAGAAAGAAGAATGACATCCTCTCTGTTATGTGAAGGGCAATGTAGTTCCCTGACACTCTTGAGATAAGAGTCCTCCGTTTGTTACAATGTGCACTCTCACCATTAGGTGTCACTAATTCATATATCCTGGACCTTGTAAGTAAAAGGCTGGAGAAAATACAAATGTGCTAAAATTCTGAAAAATCTTTGTTCGTTTACTCATAATGCACACATCGTAAATGCAATCTCGACACACAGCAGATGCTTGTGACTTGTTCATGATCAAAATGTATGATACTGGTTCTCAGCATTGCACATTTTCAATGATTTTCATTAAAACCTCAGCCATATTGGCATCATGACTTAACATTTTGATGACACAGGCATGTTCGTTGACATTAGTGTTTACTTTTAAGAGAGAAACTAAGGCTTTTGAGCAAGGAACACACTTTTGCGGACAATCTAATATATTGTGGTATTTGCACTGCGTCGAGAAATGCACTTACCGCTTTGACCTTTGGTGAGATGTTATTGCAGAGAAAGCGTCATTAATGAGCAGGTCACGCTTTAGAGGATCGTACTGATGATGTGTTATCTACGGTCTCCAGCTGCTCCGGGTTGGAAAAACCCAGTTCTGATTTCCACACGTCGATAGAACTGAGTGATAAAGAGGCCAGTGGTGTCAGTAGGACACTGACAAAGTCAATTTAATTGACTTTAATTGAAGTCAAAGTTAATTATTATAGAGGTTCGGGTCACCGTCACTCATGTCTGCAGTTTATCAACATACACAGAGTATAACTGCTGGAGAGTCCAGCCTCATTGTTGCTATGATTGTCTCTCTGACTGAAATGTTATTTTACTGAGCTACAGAATAGACTTTAGCATTATTTCATTTAACAAATAATATGTGTTATTATTATAATCAGGGCTTAGATCTAATTTGGTCATGTATTCATGGTGTCTCAATAATGGGGTAATTTATGTCACACCTTAAAACACACATCGCCACCTAGAAGTTTATATTTCACTTTAATGACATTAACATCAGAGGAGACTGATCAGTCTGTGAAGATGCTCTTTTAAGCAAAAGCCAAAGGAGAAGGTGATGAAGTATTTGCTCTGCAGGCGGTCAGTTGCATCAACTTAAAATTGATGATGTGATGACACACACACACACACACACACACACACACATATACATGTGTGTATATATATATATATATATATATATATATATATATATATATATATATATAGAAATTGTATATTCTATACCTTATATACCGATATTGTGGTTTTTGACTGTTGCAATTTAAATGCACACATTTCCATAATTACCAACTAAATTATTGTGTGTAAAGTATTTGATTGATAACAGAGCCTGTACTCCTGTTATTCCTGAGTTAATGTTCAGTGCACCTCCTGTGTGACCTGAACTGTGAGACTTCACTTCTGTAACCAGCTGTCTCTATCTGTCTGTCTGTCTGTCTGTCTGTCTGTGTGGCAGTGTCTTCTCTGCTCTGGGGCTTCTTCTCTGCTGTGTGGGCAAGGTTATAAATAAAAAGGTTGGAGGTTTTTGCGTGTGTGTGTTGTTTAACCAGCTGCTGGGAGGATTGTTTGTCTCCTGTGAGTGCAGGTGAACTCTCCTCTAGATGCTGTTCTCAAGCTTGACCAGCACTTCAGCACTTACCACTTGTTGGATCAGCATCACCTGTCGAGTTTATGTGTTTCAAACAGACATTGTTATTTTTCCTTCAAGCTTTTTCAAATGAAATTTTCTCTCTCTCTATCAACCTATCGATCTCTGATTTGCAATTCATTTTCTGAGTTAATTTAATTTTCCACGATGCAATAGTGTAAATATAAAATGTGAAGGAGCCTTACCACACATTACCATAATAACAGATACGTCTTTATATAGTAATGTGTAAGTGAGAACTTAAAGAAATTAGCTGTTCCCAACATATATGTGTTACATTTGTAAATGTGTATGTATGAGTATGTGAGAAGATAGAACAGTCAAAAAAGTAGGAGAACTAAAGTTCATTCTTTTCCAATTTGCTTATTGCGTTGATTGAAAATTCGATTTGAAAACGACACATTCTGTAGCCGTAGTGTGTGGCCTGATACATGATGGAGGAAACAGTAGTGGCTCACAAAAACAGTTAGAATTAAAAAAGATGAGGGTTGTGTGTACTTGTGTGTGCATGTGTGTGTGTGTTCTTGTCTAGACTGAGGGAAGCATGGGAAAGTGGCCTGACTTTGCAGGGCAGACCACCATCAGTGACGACCACATACACAGATCTACTGACAGATTAATATCCGCTGTAACAAAACCAAGTCCACATAGAACAAACTATATTTGTTATAGTTCTAGTTATAGCATCAAACATGGTGACATGTTACTCTACCATTTTTAATTTGAGAAAAATAAATAAATAAATATTTAGCCATTTTTTGTTAAATTCTGTTCAATTTGATCAGATAAAGGAATAAAAAGGACACTGTTTTTTCTTCATTTTTTTATTATTTGGTTCCACATACAGTACTACTATCATTATTGTATATGTGCAACTGTATTACCACTGTTACTATATATGTACTGCAATACATCATCACATATCATCATTATTTTAATCATCATTACTTAATTCTGTTTTAAAATATGTTTTCTTGTTTGTCTGCTCTGTACACATGACATTTACTTCATGTCTGTCTGTCATACAAACATTGATTTGTGAATTTGGGCTTGAAATAGTTCAAATTTAGTTGATTTAAATTGACAATGACAAGTCATTTATAAGGGCAGAGGAGACCCATTGTAAAGTGAGGCTGAACATATTTTAATCTTTTTCAAATTGTAATTGTGATTTAAACAACACAACACTGCTCATGGTGATTTATGGTCAGCAGGGTCAGGACCAGTAGAGGCTGTTTGGTGTCACGCAGTCAGTTCAGTGGCCAAAATAGACGCTTCTCTTATTCTGTCCCCCACTGGGTTGATTTGTTTCTCTTAAATCTGGAGTTGTTGCTGTAAAGTAAGTGTTGAATCACAGCCTACATCTCCTGGTCCAGCGTGTCTAAGACTTTTTCGCATAGCACCTACTCGACACGCTTGGAACAAAAAAAAAAAGTACATGGTACCAGGTACTATGCTAGTGTAAATGCAACTTAACCTTACCGTGCCGTGCCATGCCGAGGCGAGGCGAGGCAAGTAGAGCTGGTGGAAACACGGCATAAGTGTTGGTGTGGTATAATATTAGCACCCAGCGATGAACTGAACAGTTTTGTATGTCACATGTTTGTCACGACTGTCATGATGTTGCCAGCATTCATTCCAAACCTTTCTGCACCTTTTGTAAAGTGGGTCAGCACATGTAAATGTTCTTCAGTAGGTGGAGCAGGTGGTGATCAAAACACCTGAAGGGTGTGGCTCCCACTCCTGTCAGCCGAAGCTCTCAATGCTTTCATGACACATATTAGAACAGAGGTCTCAGACATGCAGCCCCCCATTGAATGTCATGCGGCCTGCCACTTAATATCAAGTTATGAGTTATTTCTGTATGTTTTTTATTAATAGTTTTATTTTGCATCATTAATCTTGTGAAATATTTTTCGTTCCTTATCAAAACAATTTTTATTTATTTTTGTGAAATATCATCATTTATTATTATTATTATTATTGTTGTTATTATTTAAATGTCTTTCCTCAAAAAGTTGGACTTTCTTTCACTTGACTGGCCCCCTACTGACCAAACTAGACACTCACTGGCCACCAGGTCATCTGAGTTTGAGACCCCTGTGTTAGAGCTACATCGACATAAGGGGTATCAGCCGTGACTGACTTAGAAATAGGTTTTTAGATTTAAGCTCCACACAGGGATTATTTTGTAGCCATGCAGCATCTAGTGGTAAGTACAGCTATTGCATCTGACTCACTGGGGATTTAAGGATCAGCTGAGCGGGCGGCTGCCTGAGTGAAAACCACTGAGGACAGAGCTAAGAGCAGTTTTGCAGAAAAAAAACATTGAGTATTTTTGCCAGTTGTTTTTTCTTGACCAACCACAGATTGCAGATCACAGTAGACTGTAACAGTCAGAAGTGAAAGCATCAGTAATGTTGTTCAGTGCAGCCCAGGTTCAACTCCTTGCTTACTCACTATAGGAAATGCATCTCCAGCTATGTTAACTGCTTTACAGAATGGTAACGAGGTGCTAGCTGCCTAAGCCAGAGCTCTGGAAGTTGCATGCTTTACGTGCTGTGGATACAGGAGGCAAAAATAGAAGGCCAAGGCTCGAGGTGCGTTTGTTTCCATTACTTGTGCGGATTAGCAGCTTCTAAACACGCTGTTCCATTAAGACTATTGTAATAATGTAACAAGTAACAGAGCACACACACTCATGGACCCACACACATTCACTCTTTGAATTTGCTTCGGCACTTAAATAACAATAGAGTTACATGGATGCCTTTTAAATTAAGTGAAATAAGCAACTTTGTGGCTGAAACTTGTCATGATAATGTTAGAATGGATTGCACAGTATAATGGTGGTAAAATAAATGACACAATCCTTTATTTATATCATTCCTTATAGGTCTTGTTTTCACTAATGGGGCTTTTCCACTATATAGTTCTAGCAAGACTCGGCTCGGCTCAACTGTACTTGGTTTGGGTAACAGACACGTCACTTTCCATTACTATAGTACCTCAGCGTGGACGGGGTCGTCAGCTGCACAAAACTGCTGTGACGTTGTTTTATACGCGACACACCCCGACAAAATAGTGGTCGAGCAAAGCAGTTGTTTTCAGTGTACTGAGTCATTAGAATCTGTTACTCCATTAAAAAGATTAATTCAGTACTTCCTGCATGACCGCACAGCACAGTCACTGAACTGAAATACGGAGGAAGGGGTTGTGATGCGGCTCATTATCACCAGCGTTCAGCAGTGTTCTCACTAAATATACCAGACTCTGTTAAATATTGATATTTTTGACATTTCCTTGCTAAATGTTTGAGAAGTCTTTTTAACTGATCTACTGTTTTGCATTGTTTGATTTGATTCTTGTGTCAGACGTCGCGCTCATGACTCTTTCAGTGACGGCACTCTCTGACTAATCAGTCAGTGTCTGGCAGTCTGTTGAGAAGAGAGTCTGTTGAGTCACATTTTAGCATTTTAGCAGCTTGGAACCTCGCCAGAGCAGGTACTAAAATAATCACTGATAGAAAAGCAGTTGAGTTGAGCCTCGCTAGAACCATATAGTGGAAAAGTGCCAGAAAATACCTGGATGAATGACGCAATTTACGGCACAAAGGAACTGCAACTACTTAAGGGTGTAAGAAATATTGATGCACTAATATATTGCAATATTCATGACATTATACGATATTGACTCTTTGAAGCAATATGGAAATATTCCTGGCAGCGGTTTTGGTTTGTAACCAAGCCTCTGACCGCTAGTTAGCAGTAGGGCTGTGCTAATGAAACGGATACGGCAGAATATTGTACACCTTGCTGATGCGTAATTCGATTCAGCAACATCTGAATCAGGACACCATGCCTTCACCAATGTTGTGATGGTAGTCTTGAGACACGAACAGATGCAATGTGGAATAAAGCCAGTGGGTGGCAGTAAAGGTCAGCAATGCAGTGTTTATCTGTTGTTTAATAAAAACATTTTAATTTAAATTGTTAAACTTTGTTAAAATAGACATATATTGTGATAGACATCACAGTATAATACTTTGCTTGTAATATTCCAATATATCGCAGTATATAATTTTGTCACTCCAGTATCCAGATATGTATCGTATCGCCAGATTCTTGCCAATACACAGTCTTACAATTACTGTGTTATTGTGTATTCAAAACAATGAAGAGAATAGCTTTCACCTGGTGCGTTTTTAACCTCGGGTTGCTTATTATAACAACACAACAGCTCTGTTGAAGAAGCACCAATGCTTACAGACATTTATTACAGTGACCAAACAGAAATTGCTTGGGAAATGAAAGTTGTCTGTCTCATGTGCAACAACAACTCGAGGAATAAAAATACAGTTGTAATGTAACTTTCATGTCAACATTACGCGAAGTCTAGCCCATGTCTACATGTCCACATACTCTGGAAGTGCAGAGTTAGGCAGCTGTCGTTCTCTGCAAGGGTGAATAGATAGTTCCTGAGGACAAAGACACATATACGTGCGCAGAATGTGGATTTATTTATAACCAGCAGTTCTGTGCAGATTGTGATTCACAATAATGACCTCACAAAGAAGCGGGGATTAAAGAAAAAATGTCTCGTTCATAATATGTGAGCATGAAATTGAGAGAGGGTGAATGAGACTTAGTAAGAATGGGATTTTGAGAGAGCAAGTGAGGGATATGGAGGGATGAGGACAAGGACGACAAGGATTTGGCTCCAACCAGTTGAATCAACACTCTCTCTCCTCTGGCGAGGACAAGCTCCCTCATCTCGAGCTTAATGCCACATCATGCTGACACACACATGCACACAAACACTGTTTCTATCCTCTCTCTCATCCTCTTCCCTGTCTCTCTTGTTCCTTCCATTCTCAATCTCTCTCTCTCTTTTTCTCTCTCTCTCTCTGTCACTTTGTTACTTGCGATGACACAGTTGAGTCAGTGCATTAACAGAGCTCGGAGCAGGACCAGAGAGAGGCAGGGGGGGAGGGAGGAGCATGAAGACAGCAGTGACAACATCATCTACTGTACATACGTTTGTCCTCTGGACATTTTCTCAACTGCTGATGTCAAAGCAGAGGACAAGAAACTCTTGATAGATACTTTTACATTTTACTTTACATTTGATAATGATGATGATTAAAATGTTGTTTCTGTTGCTGGGTTAGATGCAGCTCATGAGTAACACCCTACTTTCAATAGTCAATGCTGAAACCAATGCTGGACCAAAATCTTAAGGTGTCATCAAACATTGTTGATCGGCCACTGATCAGCCACACGAATAAAACGTTGTGTTTGCGTGGGTTTTCTCCAGGTTCTCTGGTTTCCTTCCACAGTCTAAAAGCATGCAGATTAGGTTAATTGGACACTCTAAAATGACCATAGGTGTGAGTGTTAACAGTGGATGGTTGTTCGTCTCTATGTGGCCTTGTGATAGACTGGTGAACTGTCCAGGGTGCCCTTCCCTATGTCAGCTGGGATTGACGCTCATGTGGTGAAAGAATGTGTTTAAAAATGTATTTTTTTTATTAAGCGTAAACCATGTTTTATTGAAAATTAGCCCTCTACAATTATTATTATTATTATTATTATTATTATTATTATTATTAATTAAGTATTACTAACCCATTATAAATTATTTGATGGTATCAAGATCATGTTCCCTGCAGGCAGTATAGGTTAATTATAATTATAGTGTGTGTGTGTGTGTGTGTGTGTGTGTGTGTGGGCATGTATTACTTGTGCTGTGAGGACTTGCATTATTTATTAATTTAATTTTATACTTATCTGTCTTACCCCCTATCCTGACCCTTGACACTGACAGTTATCATCCCCCTATAAACCTTTGTTCTCAGGGTGGGTTGCTCTATTTATTTTAACTTTTCATTTTTAATTACCATTATTACTTTAATTTTATTCCTTGTTACTTATTACTTATTACTTGTTCCTTGTTTGTTTCTTGTCTGTAAAAGCACTTTGCAAAACTCTGCGTGTGTGTGTGTGCGTGTATAATGCATAGTATTACACACATGCCACCACAGAGGCACTTGAGACTTTGTGCTTACATGCCACATGGATGTCTCTGTCTTTCTGTCTCTACATCCTTCAGTCCGTCTCTCCTCCCTCTCTCACCTCTTCTCATGTTTGGTCACACTGCCCCTCGCAAACATAGCACCCGCCACTCTTTGAGAGGGAGAGGGCAAACACGGAGAGTCAGAGAGGACAGGGAGAGCTCCTTAAATCAGAGACACACACAAACAGAGTGAAGGAGGAAACGAGACAAATCACATTTAAGTTCAGCGCAGCTGAGGACTTGACGAATGGTCATCCAGCTGGCTCATGGTTGTCCACACTCACTCAGCTGTGAAGGAGTGTCTGCGCAGAATGGATTTCATTTTGGTTGGAGAGCCGCCGAGCAGCAGCAGCAGGAGCAGCAGCAGCTCTGTAGATGACTGTGACTCCTTTTGGATTATTTCAGCTTCCACTGCTGTTGTGATGAATGGGAATAACAGCCCGCAGAAAAGAAGATGGTAATGTGACAATATTCTTGCTGTCACACATTTACTTGAACACACGGTTAAGATTAGAATCTCTGCTTAAATAAATGTTCTGCCGCCTGGCTGATAGAGTAGCTGTGTTTTTGTGACATGACAACGGAAGGAAGTGTTTTGTTGAGAATGGTTTGAAATTCTTGAACAACATGTGTTTATTTAATGGATCACTTGTGTAATTTTCTCATACGTTTCTTTTAAGTCAAGATTCTTTTTTAAGTTGTAGTCAAACAGGAAGACAAGACTGTATGTAATGGAATGTAATGACATTTAAACTAAATGAATCTTGAAAGTCATTAACAGCTCTCAGCATCTTATAATGCATGTCTTAACTTTTAAACATGGTTACAGTATTTATTTAATTTTTTTAAATAGTCCCACATAGTTATTTATCCATTACATCTGCCTTTATGTCAAAACTTGCCTGTACTTGGACTGTGCACAGCATACAGCATAGTGTTTTGACTCAAGGTGAGGCCAGTCTCAGGTTACTCAGTGTTAAGGCAGAATTTACAAACCAGCCACTGTATCTGCCTCCTTCCTGGATCCCCACTTACTGGCATGTGAGTCGTTCAAGAGCTAGCGCCATCGTCCAGGGTCACAAAGTGGTGAAGGGAATGTTGGAAATCAATGTTTTTAAGTGTTTCATTTGAGATGGCCAACGTTTTATGTTATTTTGGCCTGTTGAGATTCCCAGCCTGCACATACTAATTCCACAATGACTGTGCTTTTCTATGCATTATTGTTAAACACCTTCCTCAGCTGAGGAGCCCTACTTGTACATGAAGTAGATTTTGTTTGGCACTCACCGACAGGGAGGACGTTATGTTGAGAGCTGAATTTTTAAAATGCCCGCCCAGCTCTTGGGCAGGTTTGATTTGGCAGGACACACTGCGTCATGCACGCATCCCGCCTCGTGTGTGTGTGTGTGTGTGTTTGTATATTTTCCACACCCTGTTTCCTGTATGTTATGTCGTTGAAACCATAAACCTGACTTTTCCTGCTTTGAGAGTGACCTCAGTGGGTATTTGTTCCTGTGTTGACCAGGTTACACAGAGCATCTTTTCTCCCTCAGCAGAAAGACGCCTTGTCCCGTCCTGGTGATGCAATGGGAAAATACACAACAGTCAACTCAGCAGCTTAGTTTGTAAAAATACAAGTCATTGCCTCGCCTGGACCTGGAGCCCACTAGTGTGTGCTTGCTGCTTTAAGCGGGAATCTGCATTCAGAGAGCACGGCAACATTTCTGATCATACTAAGATTGTTTTCCGTTACAGTAACTTTAAGTTGTAAGTGCAGCTTATTTGGGTGTGAGACAAACTTTAAAAGTGATGAACTCTCACAAATGTAGACAACTACAAACAGTTCATTTTTACTCTTAAAGAAGAAATGTCCACTGATCATTTCCCTTTAGAGAATCTAACATTAGCCATGACATACATTCACGGATTTATATGTGCCTGCATAGGGCAGAGCTATAATTCCGTACCAACATATATTGTGGTATAATTGTATTAAATATCAAAGGTTTAATATATATAAATCTGATGTTTATGCAGACAAAACACATAATTGCTATTGCATGTGTTGCCTCTTTGTGAAATGTTCTGTTTGTTTTCTGTCTATAAATCATTTTAAATTGGTTTCATTAACTGTTACTCATGAACAATCTTTATCAATTTAATTATCTGAATTTTAGGCAACAATGTGACAGATGTAAACATTTTTGACGTCATGTGTTGTAGCGTAAGTTCTGACCAACGTGACTAAGTACTGTTTTCACCTGTTTTGCTGATTGTCTGGTGTGAGTTACGTTAAGCGCAGCTGTGGGCTAATTACAGTTGAGACGTTTGTCGGTGAAAGCCAAGCCACACTTTGGCATAATAACTCACCTAGCACACACACACACACACACTCACGGCACAGCTACGTTAACTCACTCGTGAAGAGTGTTAAAGATGTGCTTAAAGTTGCAGCTCATACACAACTCTGTGACATGCATTTAATGACTTAAACACAGGCCTCTCTGCCTCCTGTCAACCACTTTATAGTTACTTTCAAACCGCAGTGCTGATCAAGGCTGCAATCATGAGTGTTTGCCTTCCGTAAGCTCCAATTTGCTGATCCCTGTGTGGCTACTAACTATACCTTCTGGCCTTCTCGTAGTCATGTACTGTAATGTGAAGTCTGTTTGTGTCAAACTCCAGTGTCACTCCAGATTTGGTTTGTGCCTGTGTTTGCTTGGGTTTTACTGGGTGAATTGAGGTAGAAGGCTTTAAGATGTTGCTCTCGGAAAAAGAACGTTTTGTGACCTCATTGTACCTTTTTAGTTTAAAGGTGCAGCTTTTAGGCTAAAAGCTACAATGCTGTGTCTTTATGAGCTATGTCCATTTGTTCCAAGAAAACCTCCATGACAAAATGTTCTTCCCTTGATCTATTTTCATGCTGCCCATTTTTAAGTTTTGAATAGCGTAGAGATTTCAATTATTTACACAAAAATACTTAGGTTAGGAGACAGGAGTCTTTTTTGATGTGTATTTTTATCTGACAACTGTTTCCTAAGTGACAAAGTAAAAAATGATGTAATCTGAGGATACAATTTGAAACACATTCAAAATGGCTGCTTAGAAATTAAAGACAAAAAGTGTCCAAAAAAGAAGGTTACATAAGACAATACAATACAGCTTGATTTATCGATCATGCAGACAAACGATAAAAAAAAACACAAAAGGACTACAGAAAAGATCAAAATGACCAAATTTTCCATGTTCAGCTTCCAGTTCCGCCTCAGACCCATGAGACTCAGGTTAGGCTGACTATCCTGTCTCTTGTATAATATCAGGTGGGATTTAAGCATTGTACGGATGGATGGATTGATGGGAGATAAGATAAGATCTTCTGCATGCCTTGGCTGTAATATATGGTTATTTGAGTTACTGCTCACTTTCTGTCATCTCCACTCACCATTTCAGCATTTTCACTGCTGAAAACATATTTTTGGACCATTCTCTGTAAATCCTTGCATGGAAATCCCAGTACATCAGCAGTGTCTTCTTTCTCATTCTGATGCTCAGTTTGATCTTCAGCAGCTCGCCTGGACCATGTTTCACATGTTGATTCTGTGTCATCATGATCCTGGTGTGAGGCTCTGCTTTGTTTTAAGGATTGCCCTGTGTTTTGTCACTTATGTGTCAGAGGTCATCTATTTCCTGTCCAGTGGAATTTTAGATTGACAAAATATTTAAGATTCATTTTTGTCGGCATTAGTATTTCTTGGTCAGATTTCATGTTCAGAGAGAAAGTTGTCTTTTTCAGTTACTGGCTTAGTTTGAGTGAGTCCTACTGTACCTGCTGGAAACAACAGAGGAGATTCAAAAACGTTCACCTATGATTTAATGGATTTAATAGCAAAAAATGGTTTCCATGCACAAACTACGCTTTTCAAACTGTCCTTGTCACAGTATATCAGCATTAGTGGGGGATTTAATAGTTTTAATGAATGAAGTGTGTCTGCTTATCTATTTATTTTCCCCAAAATGTTATTCTTTATTCTTTGAGAAAACAGTGTAGCTTTTGTAATTTCTGCCAACAAGTAGTTTGTCCTCATCTATCTGTAATCAGAATATAAACCATTAGTTTCAAATTGTAATGTAATCGTAATATTGCACTTAGCATGTGGCCTAGTTTACTTGGTTGCCTTCAAAAATCTTTGTTTCAAATAAGGCCTGGGACTGCATGTCAGCCGCTCTACCCCTCCTAAATGTCTTGTCATTCTCTATCAGATACAATCAAGTGAAAAAGGCAGATAAACATACTATAAACGTCCCGATTCAAGACTTGCTGTATAAGGAGATAAATGTCCCACAGGAATGTCGCCATGAATTATTTTATTTTTTCAAAGTGAAAGATTTTTTTCTTGTCCGGGAAGGAAGCCGCTTGACATCAGGAATGCGCCAAGACTATTTCTGTTTCATAATGATACTGGACAGAGATATTCAAACTGTCCTCAGCTCCCACACTGGGACATCTTATCCACAGTAATGTGAGCGTCGTCATTTATTTCAGTGGCTGAGTGAGAGAGATCTGGGTGTTTATATAGAGCTGTGTGAATCTGCAGCAACAGTATGCTGCCGTGGGCACTGGGCAGAGAGTTCAATCCATACAACCTACTCATACACAACAACATACTGGAAACTGACCCTCAAATAAACACAGTAATAAAATACACTCAACAAAGTTTGGAAGGTTTTACAGTGTTACGTTTTCAGGAAATGGTCATTATTTAAGTCTTGCCCATGTAAGCACCAGTAAAACGTTAAATTTCACCCTTATTTGTACGATTTTTAGCTTTTCATGTTTATTCATTTGGCTATAACATAAAATAAAAACATCAAGTACTACTGATATTATATAGTATAATATATACTGCATATTATACACAGTATACGTTATAACCATCCCCATGCTCCTCTTATCTGACAGGATCCACCACTGCTTTTATCAGTGTCCTCCTCCTTCATCTTCTTCAGGTTATCATGATGACCATCACTGCAGGGTGTGTCCAGACTAACCAGAAAACTCTGAGTCACAGTGCTTTTCTCTGAAGCTGTGGGAGCTGCAGATTGGCTGAGTGTCCAGCATTTTTAGATAATGTTGTAACGGGATAAGACAGAGAGGGTAGTTATGTGCATTGTTGCTTGAGAGGAGAAACAGTGAACAGATCCTGGGATATACAGAAGGAAAATTGAGTAAGTCACTGTTAATCCTGCAAGTCGTGTGGCATTTTGAAGGCCAGTCATGTTTTCCTTTTAAAGGAGCAGAACAAATAATAGGACTGAAAAGGCAGTGAGCATTGTGAATGTAAT
Source organism: Solea solea (assembly GCF_958295425.1). Lineage (NCBI taxonomy): Eukaryota > Metazoa > Chordata > Actinopteri > Pleuronectiformes > Soleidae > Solea > Solea solea. The sequence goes on along the minus strand of NC_081144.1, from coordinate 16,117,057 downwards.
TCGTCAAGTCTTCTTACCTCATCCTTTTCAGTTTCCACCTTCTATATCTGTTTGTTTGTCTCCATCACTACAGCTGAGGCACTTGGAGTGGAGGGGAATGATTTGTCTAAATCTCAATGAGAAGGAAACAAATATGAATGGAGAGTTAATTGCAAATGTTTTTTGGTGGGTTTTGTTGTTTAGATTGAGAATCAGAGGAGAAAACCAAATATGACTAACTTGTTAACCACATGGTTTCCCTGGTACTTTCTTTTACACTGACACTGGTGTAATCTCATACAACACATACTTCGGGAAAAACAGGGCACCAACATTCCTACTATGCGTTGACATTCACACATCACCCATCCTGCTCCCATATAGCTTTGCGCAGCCTCTCCATGCATGAATATACATTAACCCCCTGAGGTCTGCTGCCCGTGGCCTTTGCTGGGCTAAATAAAGCAGGTCCTAAAAGTGGGTAGTGGTCTATGAGTTCAGGTCAAAGGGAATGTGAAACCATAAACCAGAAGGCTAGCGAGCCTTGAAACCCGGCATCACATTCTGTGTTTACTTGGATGTTTGCTGTCAGACTGGCTGAATATATGTTTAATGACGAGCACAGATTGTTTATGTTTGTGTAGCTATTCTCTTAGCAGGTCACAAGGTTGAGGACAAGGCCTCTGTAATTTACTCTCAGGTGTCAGACAAATGAAAGCAACTCACTCCAGGTTTCTTGTTGTCTGGCTTCATTGAACATTACAGGGGATTTGAGTCATATCAAAGTCAAAATAAAACAAAAAAAAACAATTGAGTTTTGTTTTGGTTCTGACTTCTCAGAAGTTTGGATTTTCTACTTTTGCTGTAGCTCTGGATCATGGGCAAAACTGGCACAAGAAGTTAACTTGGAGATTGCAAACCTCATTTTGCCATGGTGATAATATAGTCCCCTATCTTGCAAGGTTAATGTTTAAAAAATCTTAACAATCCTTAATCCATATTCTGATTACCACCAAAATCTTATCATGTATTTTCCTTGGGTCATACCCTACATCCCCAGAAAATGTCATAAACATAATCATTTGTTGCAATATTTAAAAGCAAAGTACTTCATTTTTTGCTTTTTAATTTTGTAATGAAACATTTAATTTATAGTGTAGCTAAATTTGACTGTGCATCTGAAGATGTAATTGTGTGGATATTCTGGAATCACTGTTGTGAAGTTTAAATTCGAGAAGTTAGTGACTGTCATGTTACCCGACTGGTGAGCAGTGATTATGTGAATCCTCAGTTCTGTTTCTTCTGTGTCTTCAGAACCTAGATTCTCTGGAAGGCTCCATCCAGAACGTGCTGTCGGTGCTGTACCCCCCCTTCGAGGCTACTGCACCCACTCTCCTCAGCCAGCTCTTCCAAATCATTGATAGTCGTTTTGAGGGAGACGCCCTGCGGTGCCTGCTTGACTTTCTGGTCCCGGCCAAGCACATCTTAGACACTGTGCAGCAGGCTGCATGTGTAAGTCACTGCCTTGTATGCTGCACTTCTGTGCTTGGCAAATCCATTCAATTTTAAGAGACATAAACAAACAAAACTGATCATTTTGCTGGACTTGTATAGTTATATGTACTGAAAACGTTCCTGTAATTTTCTTTTCAGGCTCAATACTCTAATGTTCTCTTCCTCTATGAGGGATGGCCTCTGTGTTTACATGATCAAGTCGTTGTTCATCTTGCTCCGATCAACCCCCAGCTACTTCAGCCCGGTGACTTTTACCTTCAGGTGGCACCATTTTGTGACCAATCAGCTCGCATCGTGATCTGCAGCCTCCTGGAAGAGGAGGGGCTCAGAGTGGAAGTAGTTGAGGAGACCCCAATCCCTGAAACGTCCTATCCTTGTATATTCAGCTCTGGGTGGTTAAAGGAGATCAATCAGGGCCGCCATGGAACGCCTCTCAGCCAATGCCTGCTTGCCTGGGAACAGGGAGTGGTGAGGTTACCATGGGTACAGGTGGCTGTGCCTGATTTTGTGGATGTGCCACAGTGTGCTGGAAGTAGTATGGCCTCTGCTCCTCCTCCTTCTCTACAACCTCTGCTTCCTCCTCCTTCTCCTCATCTTTCTGATAAATCTTTATCAAATAGTTCATTTCCTCTTTCCACTGCAAAGGAATCTGCACCAAAACACTGTAATGTAACCAGTCAAAATTCAGCTTCTTCATCTTCTTCACATGCCTCTGCCTTCTCCGTGGAGACCAGAATATGTCCAGCAAAGCACGGCATTGCTGTGTCACTCTGCTTAGTGGATGCTACCACTGCTTCTTCTTCATCTCGGCTGGTCAAATTGAAAGAAACTGAAACGGAGCCCAAGCCTATAGGCTGGGTGTCCCCAAATACGTGGGACAGCCGCATCACTAGGTCAGATACAGTGGCAATAACAAGTGCTGTTTCAAGTACACACACTCCTGTAAGTACAAATATATGTAAAGGTGCAGACAAGAGTGTTGTTAATGAAAATACTGAGAAAGATAAGAGTGTGCAGGCAGGCCAGGTCACAGCGGAAGGCGAATATATTGATGTTCTCCAGGCAACTATGCTTTTCTCTAAGTGTCAGTTCGTAACTGAAGAAAAACAGAAGTTAGGGATGCAAATGCAGCCGCACACACAAACTGAAGCACAGAGACGAGCACAAATGCAACCTCATGCACAGTTAGAGCCATATAGGCAATCACAGAGGCAGCCAAACCCACAGATGCCACCTCTAGAGCATGTGCAATTACCTTCAAATCCACAAACACACAATCATTCTAGATCAGAGGCTCCTGCAGCATTAATGCACAATGTGTCGACAGAGACAGGACCTCCTTCTGCTCCCCATCATTCCCAGTCAGATCACTTTCACCCCGACTCCCATGAACCCTCTCAGTGTGTCCGTACTGTCCGGTTCTCCGAGAAACCCTGTACTCCATGCATGAAAAGGAGACAAGGTGGAAAGGCTTCTAGAGCTCAGGACCTGAGGTGTCGATACAGGGATTCCTACCAGGCTGCTTTAAAAAACCCTGTCACCATTGGACAGAAGACAGAGGGGGGGAGTATGTTAGCTGTGGTTGAGGAGGATGGTGATGTCTCACAGTGTGATGACAGTCAGTGGCCAACAGGGACTAAAACAGTGGATCCTTGGTGTAATGTTCAAGCAGTGTGGTGTGATTCTGGAAACCAAACCCAGTCTCCTTTCAGTGGAACCATCTGTAATGAGTCGGGAGAAAAAAACACTGTTCCATGTTGGAAACCAGGAGATTCACACATTGCTCCCTGCACAGAGCACAGGGGCACAAATCCTTTAAAATATGGTGAGCGATCACATCAGCCTGCCAAAAACAACACAGTGCTATTCAGGAAACCAGGGTATGCACACTGTGCCAAACCTGTGAATGGGAAAATTTCAGCAGCAGGACCAAGGATACACACTACAGATTTGTCAAATTCAAATGATCCTTGGCAATCTCATGGAATCTATGCCAAACATCCTGGATTACAGTTCAATTCAAGTGAAACTTCAGGGATTAACATGAACCTCATGCCTCGTGAAAGATTAGGAAACAGAAGTAATTCCTCAGGGATGGGTCCAAACATTTCCAAGTCTCCTACGGTGCCACAAAACCGACAAGAATCTGTGTCCGATGGAAGATGTTCGTCCCTCTCCACAGCTGTGGTGGACACCTCACAGAAGTGTGAACTGGTCATTGTTGAAGGTCAAAATGTCCGGAGAAGAGAAACCAATGATTCCTGTGCAGAGGTTCCTCAGCTACATGTGGTCAAATGTAAAAACAGCACAGCCTTTGGGCTGGTTTCACCAAAGATCAACAGAAGGAGGCTGGTCATTCCAGGTACAGAGTTATGTTGTTGCATGTTTTACTCAAATTCAATCTGTAACATGGAGAGTTTGTTCATTTTGTTGAGTTTTCAGCAGCTTCCCTCCACTTTCCTCAGATCCTGGCAATACATTTACAACCAGTAGAAACAGTCATCCACTGGAGAACCCGTCTCAGACAGATCCACCACCAGCAGCAGACGTGCAGAAGTTCTTCCAGCCTGTCTCTGCTTGTCCCAGACCTGACCACCTCCCCCTGGGATCCCCAGACCCCACAGCCCACCTAATCTACCTGGGAGTAGCAGCTCTCACAGGTAAGCTGCAATAAATTATTTTAGCATCAACATACAAGTTCTGACCTTCGAATATGTCTCTATTGATTGTTCTTTTAACTTTTAGCACTTTAGTCCATGGTGATTTCCTTTTTGTTAAGCTCATACCAATTCATTCTGCACTCTTCTTGGAATTGAATAGTGTGTTAATGAAAATTGTACTTTTGAATCCATTCTGTACTGTTGCTGTACTGTGTCACTAGAGGGTGTTTTTAGTGGGATTGTTGACCTTCTCGCTACCTGGCTGTTTTTTAAGTTGAGACTGATGATTGGTGAAAATTCCCCATAAGCATTTCAATAAAATATCTTTTAATCTTGTTTCTTTCTGACCCCTACAGGCGGCAGAGACAGGACAGGCAGGGCAATTGTTGAAGTCTATGGTGACCACCAAGGGTGGAGACCAGCTGTAACAAGCCAGGGGCTCTGTCAGATGTTGCTCTACTTCCACTTGATCACCAGGTAAGGTGTGGCGTCCTTCTAGTCAATCAATAAATCAGATGATCCAGTGAAAAAGGAAAACAAATCAATTGTACTGGGTGGGAGTTTTGACATCTCTGTGGTCTCGTCTGTTGTGTTGTGTCCACTCTTTTGTTCTTATTTTTTATTATTATCTCTGTCTGTAGAAGAGAAATCAGAGAAGCTGGGTTGACACTCATTTTTGATGCAAGGAAGACAAGTCCTCGACCACAGGTCTACAAGGCCTTGATGGCTCTTCAGGTAAGAAGCATGACTGCAGATCAGAACAGTGAGCTGATGTTTGTGTGTTAATGTGGTGTCAGACCGGAGGGTTCCTGAAAACACATGGGTACAAGTGACATTTACTCTACAAATCATTAAAAATATCTATGTGTAGTAAAAAAAAAAAAAAAAACCCACATACAATTACACACAAATGATTCCATAATATAGTTCTTATTAGAAACTATGATTGTTTTTTAATGTGAATTTCTCTGTGAGATGAATAAAGTATCTATCTATCTATCTATCTATCTATCTATCTGTCTAATGTTAGTTGGAATCGTCTTGATTCCAGCGTGTTTGTATTCTGTTACCAAAGTCACACACTCGACATTGTAATTCAGTGGGAATTACAGAGTGTTACTGTAACTGTTGCAGGAGCAGAGTCCCCAAGTGCTAAACAGTTTGGTGCTGCTGGTGGACAAAGACAACAGTCTACGTCCCGAGCGATGTCCTGGAGTCCAGGTGAGCTTTTTTTACCCATCACAAGTCTAATTTTGTGGTTAACATTTTGGTGGTGCTTGTGATTCATTGTTATCAACCTGTATTTATTGTCACATTTGCCGGTGATGGCCAACACCAACTAAACATCTTAAATATGGATTTCTTTGGTGCAACATTATGACAAATATACTAGAAAGAACTTTTACCCAATTAACCCAATACAGCATATTATTATCAGCTGACTGTCACCTTTAGGAGTAACTACTGGGTGTTTCTGTCTTGATTTGCAGACGTGCCTGTCACATGTACACAGTTATAATTACATTGAGACATTTTTACTTTAAGGCAAGACGCCTAAGATAGAAATAAAAATATAAAGAAACCAAAAGTTTACCTTTTGGCGCTGGTGAGTTTTTAAATAAAAAATTACATTAAAAGCTTGTTTTGTTCAAGATTTGTTCATTGAAAGCATATTTTTGTATGGGTCTCCCATGTATGGTTTCATCTTGAAAAAGCTTGAGAAGAATATGCTGCAGACATGGCACTACTGAGCAACTTAGTCAATCATAAGTCAATGTCTTTTTGTTGATCTAGACAAAACTAGACTCTGACATTTGTTCCTTTGAGCAGACTGACACTTTATCGATGAAAGCCTTGCTGAAGCTGGTGGAGGGGAGTCAGTTGAGCTCCCATCTGGATGGCACACTGTGTCACAGCTACTATGACTGGATGGAGCTGCACCAGGTCAGTGGGTCACCTCTGTACTGTACATGACCTGTTTCTCTCTATCCATCCACCCCCCTCCTCTCCAAGAGGAATTGTATGTCTTCAATGCTCACAATTGATTTGTGTCCACAATTGTCATCCTCCAGAAACTCTTTCCTTTTGTATCTGATCTTCATGAGGCATCAAGCCTGCTGCTGAGTGCCATTAGTAAATTAGAGGAGCCCCAGAGGATGGACACTGTCCAGGTACCTTCTGTATTTTCACTCTTTCTCATGATGGCATTTTGGGGCATACAGCAAAGCTTTCAAGATAAACCCGAAAATAGCAGCTTAGCTATTTTTTAAAAAATCCTTGGTATACAGGAGTCAAAAATGTTTTTTTGTCTAACAGAGTGTGCACCAGTGCATGATGGACCAGAGGACTCTGATGAAGGATGTGCTGGAGGACAGCAGATTGGTCAGTCTTCAGAGAGAGGGTGGGGCCATCCTGGCCAGGCTGAGGAGGGAGAGTGACCTGAAATATCCACACTGTGAGGACCTCAGGTAAGCAGCAAGGAAAAACTCCTGCTCTCATGGTATAGCCGTTCAAATGGCCTGTTATACCATGTGATTCATTATTCTGTCTGCTGTAACATAAACATGTACTGATTCGACTGACTGGCTATAACACTCAGACAACATAAAATATGCATCAGTGTGGTCAAAAAAGCTATACGGTTTATATTTTATTTTATTGATAATTGCACATAATAAGCCTTTCACAAATGTGTTTTTTTTTGTTTTTTTTAAATTGTTGTTTCTTCTTCACACCTGCAGTAATGCAGTGGACTCGGTGACCAGCCTGTACAACCACATGGAGCAGCAGGTTCATGTCCTCGTGCAGAAGTCTAATGTGTCCCTGGAACACCTGGAGCACCTGAAGCAAGTCAGAGAAATGGAGGGATGCTTCACCCAGGTACTGGACAGCAAAGTGCCTGACCATACAATCTTAAGATAAAGAGTGAAATTGACTTCCAGAGAAAATTAGGCTTTGACCTTGTATTTATTGTGGAAGCTTTGAAAGGCAAATGAAGAAAAGTGTATTTGGGTAAAACGACAGTTTGTTTGTCTAACCCACTCTAAAGTGTGTGTATTCATTATCAAAGATTTTCTTGGAAAAAATGAGTGCTTTGAAGAGTCTGGCAACATTATAAGAACAAAGAAAGATCATTTCAAATGACAAGAGAGGTGTAAGAATTGCTCCTATGCAAGTCTTTCATGTGGAAATGAAGGATTGATGGTACATAGAAATCTGTATTTTTTTTCTTATCATATGCTATGGTTACATGCTGACATAGTTACCCATCCTTTACTCAGTCTTTCTGACACTCTCAACAGAGCAGTATAAAATAATAGTGGAAACAAGCGGCCCTCTGTTCCATATCTTGAAATTGTACATTATATAAGAACAGACTTTAAACATGGCATACACACATGGTTTACATCTTTTCATCCCTGCAGATGCAGCAGTGGTATAATATAGAAGGTGAGCGCCACCTGCTGGAGGCTGAATCAGTGGAGGACTCTGGAGACAGACTGGAGCAGATCCTCAACAGCTTCACTGGTTTCCTTATTGAAGCAAATGTGAGTCTTAAGTTTGCATGTCTTTGTCCTTTTTTCCACCGTCTATCCATCTTTCTGAGTCACCCTCATCTTCTTCCCCAGGATCGAAGGCACCATGCCATGTCTTTAGTGTCAGAGGCAGAGCGTCTCCAGTGGAGCGGGTCCTCCTACCCAGAGATGGAGACATTCAGGACTTTTGTCAGCACCTTCACATCAGGCCTGGATGACTTCCTGAGCAGGGCTGAGGCCTGTGGCAGAGCGCTGCAGATCATGGTCAACGTGTGTGATTTCTGTGAGCAGGTTTGTATGAAATTTTAAGAACACAAGACCATTTTTTTCTTATTCTTTTTTAAACTAAACATCAAGCAAGTTTTACTGTCATGCTTTTACTCCATTTGTTGACTAGTTTTTTTGCAAGTGCATTTTTACACTATTTTGTATTTTAAAAAACAACCTCTTTTACTTACAGGCTGTAGCTCTGGCCACTGAATGCTCTGATTACCTGGACCATAGTCAAACAAACTCTCAACCGATACAACATCAAAGTCAAGACCCTGAAGTGGTCAACCACTCTCGTGGCCAGTCTGACTGCCCCACAGCACATAGTTCTGGCCCAACAACCATCACTGGTGTTCCACTGTCAGGCAATGACGGCTCCATCCTTCAGAATTTTCATGACCGGTTTCTCCAGTTTAGCCCAGAGAGATTTCAGGAGGTAAAGGCCCAGGCCAGTGCCCTACAGGGCTCCAGGGGGATGCGGGTCTGGAACATAGCCTGGCTGAGGTGTCAGGAGGCCAGACAGCAGCTTCAGGAGAGGATATGGGATGTGGATGAAGTTTATCACCAAAATCCAGACTCTCGCAACTGGAGTGAATGTCATTACGTTGATGTGGTGAGCACTAATAATCAGACAACACCACCTGGTGGTCAGAGTCTGGTGGTACAATCAACTCCTGGGCCTCGGCACCCACAGTGGGAGGGCATTGTGTCTGGAGCGGTGGATTTAGGGAAGAGAAAACCAGTTATGGGGAGCAACAGCACTAATTCAACAAATATTGCTTGCTGTAACAGCATCATCAAACATGAGGATCACAGCAATGATGGAACCAACCAGGGATCAAAGTTCACTCCACAATCACCTAACAGGTATTTCTTTTGTTTGTTAACCCATCTCACTTATTTGGGTTTTTTATCAAGGGCTGTAGACCAGGCATTAGCTCAATACAAGTCTCGGCCTGTCCTGAATACGTCCTCAGATCCAATCACATAAAATTTCATTCAGAGAGCAGATGAGTTTGTCGCCACATTAGGTCTTTGTAACCCTTGAAGAGCCCTGATCCAGCACTTGTTCCCTGACTCAAGTTTCATTTTCAAAGTAGATCAGCGAGGAGAGCAGAAAGAGAGGTGCGCAGGAGACAGACGAGCAGAGCGAGGAGAGATCGAGATGCCGCTGCTATGTCCCAGTCCCACACTGTTGGCTGCCAGTGGTTTCCATGGGGACGAGGTCTCAAAGGGAGATCCATGAGCCAAGACTCGTGCACTGTAGGAGTGGCCGCAGCCGAGTCCTCCACTCCTCCAGAGCACCACGTTCGACCCCCATCATCCTGCTCACACCATGGCCAGCCGTCATGTCGGATTCTCAAGGAGGCGCAGAAGTTCCAGATCTCGCGCCATGGGAGCTTCTGCTCTGATGACTCCTGTGTGAGCGACCGTGGTGCTGCAGGGGGTGATGGGACTTCGTCCTGCAAGCACTCCAGCCTGCCCCTCAGGAGATTTGAGGGGGCGTTTTGTTTGGCAAATCCACAGGATAGTGCCAGCAATGCCCTGTAAGTTTCTTAGTGTTCTCTATCTGTCAAATCTTTATTATCTGTTCATTTAGAATCAATCTTAATGATCAAAACTGCAAAGTAATATTCTATGAGGCTGAGAAATTGATCCCATGAGTTTTTTGAGTCTTAATAAGATCCCATACACCTTTTTCTGTCTCTTAGCTGACAGTGAAGTTCTACAGGTATTGTTTCTTTTGACTTTTTTTCCTTCTGTTTTTAAGTTGGCAACATGGATGGATTTCCTAACAGGCCTGGACGGACACAGTGCCCCAGCTTGAAGTGATAACTGTAACAAAAAGACCTATAGCATCTGATTACAATGTGAATGGACTGAATCAGAATTAGGGACAAGCTTTTCTAATCCCAGCTTTGGTTCAACAGTTAAATTAGGCTACAGTGAACCCAGCGCACAGTGGCTAGCACTGTTGCCTCGCTGCAAGAAGGTTGCTGGTTCGCGTCTCAGTTTGGGCCTTTCTGTGCAGAGTTTGCATGTTCTCCCTGTGTGTGTGTGTGTGTGCGTGGGTTTTCTCCAGGTATTCCAGTTTTCTCCCACGTTCATTGGTTACTCTAAATTGGTGTGAGTGAATGATAAAGCGGCAGACGATGAATAAACCCAATTAAGCACTGTGTTTATGTCTGTGGTCAGTGACCTGTTGTGTTATAATCCATCCATGCTTTGCATGTTTTGTTTCAATCACAGAGTGCATGTCAAATGTGGCTGGTGAATCAGAAAAAAGCCAGCTGATGATAATGATGTGCAACTTCTGCAACTTCACCTTATGTCACCAAGTTAAAGAAAATAAATATCCTTCCCCTGCACTATTAGACCAGTGTTTCCCAAACAATTATGACCCAATCTGTGATATCATTCGCAAACAAGGGCACTTTTGTGCATAATGTAACAATTTTACTGCCATTTCTCACTCAACTAATGTTATTAAGAATAGGTAAACCAATAATTTCCATGAGATATGCGTTTGATAAATGAATCACAACTCCCATCTGTCTAGATTCAATCCTAAATTGTATTTGGTCTTCAGTAGGTCATGGCCCGCACGCCACAAAACTTCATGAGATCACTGTAGTAGTTTTTATCTTTCCGACAGACAAACAAACCGTAATTAGTACATTATCTTCTTTGTAGAAGAAAATGTCATTTCACTTGGGCTCAAAGATGAACAGTATGACTGCTCAAAACAAGTTTTGCCATAACTCAAGAATTAATATGCAAAAGTTCAACTTTATTTTGACATAATTAAGGAAGATACAAGTGAGCAGGCTGGTCCAAACATTAAACATTAATTCTAGAGTCAATACTGAAATACATTTATGAACTTTGGTGTATGAGTTAACTGTCTGTTTTTGGCTTTTAGATGATATATGTTGACTTTGTGTTGCATCAGGAGGCTGCAGCGTGTACTGGAAGAGCTGGTGGTCACAGAGAGAGAGTACGTCCGCTCGCTGAGCTACATCTTGACCCATTACCTGCCCCTGCTGGACAGACCAGACATCCCCCAGGACCTTAGGGGAAAGCGCGGCATCATCTTCGGCAACCTGGAGAAGCTTTACAACTTCCACAGCCACTACTTCCTGCCAGAGCTGGAGGCCTGTCAGAGGGAACCTGCCATGGTGGCCCGCTGCTTTCTCAGACACGTGAGGCGTAACTCACGGATTTATTTATAAGCTATTTTTGAATTTATATTGGAAAACTGGTATCTTTAATGGAATACATTTTCCTCTTTTGTTTTACTTTGGTTGTCTCTACAGAGTGAGAGTTTTGGCCTGTATGCTCTGTATAGTAAGAACAAACCTCAGTCAGATGCCCTCATACTGCACCGTCGCCATGACATCTTTAAGGTAAGGTTTTATGTTTTTTCTCAAACTTTTGTGGTTCAAGAAATGTTAATGGTTAAATGCTAATGGGGTCTACATCTTCCATTGCAATAAGTCCAGTCTATTTGGTGAACGTATTTCTGTTGAATATATTTTCAGCAATTTTCACTACAAATAACACTCCTTACTCTACTCTAGTTTGATGCTTAACCTTTTCAGCTTTAAAGTCTTTTTTGTTTCCTTCTCACAGAAGAAGCAGCAGGAGCTGGGGGACATGATGGACCTCTCATCCTACCTGCTGAGGCCCATCCAGAGAATCAGCAAGTACAGTCTCCTTTTGCAAGACATGCTGGCACTGGCTGGGTCGTACAGGCCAAAAGACAGGATCCAAGATACACTGCTTGCATCTTCAGTGGGCGCACAAAGCATATGTGGCTCAGGTGTGTACGTGCCTGATCTGTCGAGCAGTGAGAGGGAGCGCGTGAGAGCTGAGATCCAGGGTGCTGCAGACCTGGTGCGATTTCAGATGCGTCACGGCAACGATTTGCTCACCATGGACGCCATCCGAGACTGTGATGTAAGAAAATGAAATGGTAGGACAGACATTTTTGTGACACAGCAGTTAATTAAAGTTAAGTTTCTCTGCATTTTCCTCTGTTCTTTTAGGTGAATTTAAAGGAGCAAGGTCAGCTGATTCGCCAAGATGAGTTCACAGTTTTCTTCAAAAAGAAGAAATGTCTTCGCCGCATCTTTCTCTTTGAAGACCTAATCCTCTTCAGCAAGACGAAGAGGACGGATGTTGGCAATGATGTTTATGTTTACAAGCAGTCATTCAAGGTCAGCAGCACACATTAAAGAGCTTCAGCACTCTTCAATTTGATGTGCATAATTCAAACATTATACAGTAGGTTTGAGATTTAGAGATCAATAAAGTTATTTGGTCATTGTTCTTTCTCTCAGACGAGCGACATTGGGATGACTCATAACTCTGGTGTGAGTGGCCTGTGTTTTGAGATCTGGTTCCGCAGGAGGAAGAGTGAGGACACCTACACCCTGAAGGCCTCCAGCATGGAGGTGAAGAAAGCCTGGACCACCGACCTGGAGAGGATCCTGTGGGATCAGGCCACTCACAGTAGAGGTTTTAACAATAACATAACTTTTATTTTTATCTACCATTCAGTTCACAATGTGTTTTACAGTCCTGAAGAAATGTAATATGAATATACTGCATGTCTAGAGCTACGTATGCAGGAGAGGGTGTTTATGGGAATGGGCCGCAAACCTTTCATGGACATTCAACCCAGTGATGCTGCTATTTATGACCGAGCTGTCAGCTGTGTCCTGCCTGGGAGAAGTAAGTAGCTGCACAAACAGTCAAGATCAAATTACTTCTACCATCATGGCCAACACTCAAATGTCTCACTAACCCGTCCTCTCAGGATGAATGGTAGCAGCTTTGATGATCATCTGACTTTTCATCCATCATCAGGTCAAAATTGGGCTTTGAAACTACCTGTTAAAAAAAAAAAGAAATGCCTATCAGCTCTGTTTAATATAGTAAGCAAATGTTAATGCTAATATGCTAAAGTCGAATCAGCATGAGTAACTGTGAGCATGTTAGCAGCTGGGCCCACAGAGCCATTGGCAAGGCTACAGAATAAGTACAAGCGTTTAGTGCTTTAAACATTTTATTGTTAACTTAAACAAAGCAAACAGGCTAACAAAGTAACCACGTTTACAATTAATGGTCCAGTTTATAACAATTAGTTGAGTTTATTGGCAGAACTAACTACCCTTCTATTATGTTGACATGTGTATAATTGCTTGAAAATAAGATGTATTTGGTTTTCATAGCTTTAGAATAGCCTGAGCTTTTAATATGTACTTTAGGTAAAGGCCTTGCTTTGCCGGCACTGCCATCTTGTGCACCTATGTTTCTATAGCAGCACAAATTGACATACTAGCCAGGGCGTGCATATTTTTCAGGAAGAGCTTATCCTCCCTCATAAACCAGATGCATAAAGTTTTTAAATGATAAGCAGGTTAACACACAGTCAACACTGCAATTAAATGTGATGGACAAGAAAAACCAGTCAACTCACTATTTACATTAACTTTAAAAACAATAAATGCACAGGGTCCAAAATAATAGCTAAAAAATAAGAATGTACACGACTTGGAGGCAGAAACATCTCTCTGATTGCACTTTATATTAATTTTGTTGAATAATTGCAGATTATTATTTTTTTTATATTGTATTTTGTACATTATTATGTTTGTTAAAATAGTGGTAACCCTGGGTCTACGCAACTCTTGCGAAATAGATTTCTATTCTTTGTTAAATTAAGCTTAAATTAAAAAAAAGAAAAGAAAAAAAAGGAGGAAACGGCTGAGGGAGTTGTAAAACAGTGTTTACATCCTTTGTGGCATTCAAAGACCACTGTATGCTCACCCCTTCCGTGGGAAAGGAACATAGGAGTCCTCCTGCTTGATAAAAACCTGCAGTCTTACCATCAGATTCCCCTAATTCTTACACACTGGACCATTGTTGTTAGCTTCACATAAACAAAACAAGCTAACAAAGTTACTAAATTTCCAATTAACTGTAATCATGCTTGTGTGCTCATTGCTCACTGACCCAGCGCATCATTTTTTCATTGATGACATCTATCTATGTGTGTCGTCAGTCCCTGTGACATGTTGTTCACACAGGGGCTTAGAGTATCCACGACCACACTCCATTGGCTCTGGCAGCACGGCCTCCACCACCCTCAGCCAATCCTCCTCCTCCTCTGGCCGGGGCTCACTGCCACCTTCTGGTTATCCTGGGTGCCAGTCGCAGGGAGTGGAGCCCATTCCTGCCATCTGCTCATCCCCAGAGGCTGTGATGGACAATGAACTAAACAGCCTTCATCAGCATCATCATCTTCATCGCAATTGTGACGAGTGGAAAAGTCATCATCATCTCAGTAATTTTGGTCTTTATTTTCCAAGGTTTTTTTCCGCCTCATGTATTTTCTGTTTCTCATAAGTGAAAATAAAATCCAATTTTTTTTTTCCAAAGTCCCCATATAGTTGATGCTATTGTGGTAGTTGAATACTTGTTTTTGTTTCTCTTTCAGTTGACAGCACTGAATCATCTACAGAATGCATCGTCCCCAGCAGCTCGAACCACAGCTGCCTGTCTGCCATTGGCGGTGAGACGGTGAACGACTCCTCCTCTTTTGTGTCTGAGTGTTCAAAGCCCCGCCCACCACTGTGTCGGACCCCCAGCCTGAGGACAAACGGCTCACCTCTGATGAGCAGAAATAAACTGGGAGTTGCACCCAAACCCCCACATCTGGTGCAGGTACACATGAAGGCATAATTGTATAATAATATATAAGAGTTAATAATCCAGGACTTAAACTTGGCCACTTTATTAGGTACACATGACGCTGAAGGAGTGACACCCAGTGTGGTCTTCTGCTAATGTAGTCATATATGCTTTAAAGTTGTGTCGTGTGTTCAATGGTGGTGTTTCTGCATACCTTTACTGTGTTTGTTTGAATTGCTGTTGGCTACCTGGCATCAGTCAGGCATTTTCATCCAAAGAAACTGCTGCTCAGTGTACTTGTTTTTTTTCAGACCGCTGTCAGTAAACTATATAAATGGTTGTGCAGGAAAGTCCCAGTAGATCAGCACTTCCATACTCAGACCAGCCTGTCAGACTCCAACAACCATACCACGTTCAATTTCCCCCCCCCATTCTGTTGCTCAGTTTGAACCTCAGACGGTCGTCTTGACCATATCTACATGCCTGAATGCAATGACTTGCTGCCGTTTGATTGGCTGATGACATATTCGAGTTAAACAGTTCAACAGGAGTACCTAATGAAGTGTTGTGTAAGTCAGGGTTACTTTTGACAATGTCATTGAATTATATTCCAGTATCTATTTTCTTCCATTTCAGGATGATGAAATTATTATCGCAAAATCAACGGCAGTTTAACCATGGATTTACTGGTGAGGATAATTATATGATGTTCTTAAATAAACAAGTAAAATCTGCGCTTACATCAGCACAGTAGAGTAAAGCCCTGGATCAGGTGTGATGCTACATTTATAAGTTTCTTTGTTTTTGTTATTTATTCATATTTGAATGATTTTAATCTTTATTAGTGTTCTTCTTATCCGCTAATAATAATGTGACTTAAATATTATTGCAGGTTATTGGTCACCTGGAGCCATTCAGCCCCTCTGGAGATCTTCTAGTCACCCTGCAACACATGGTTTATCATGGTTAGTCATGAGTCACTCAGCTCTGTCTGGTCACAATGCCTGGTTAACATGCAAAATGCAAAACAAAGCAACATCATCCCATCATTATATGCCACTGAGGGTCATGGGGGAAGCCGGTGCCATTCTCACCTAAGGCACGGCCACCAATCCATCTCAGAGTCAAAGAGACAAATCATTCATACTCCCATTCATACATATGATCAATTCAGAGTCTCAAATTAAGCTAAACCCAATCTGCATGTCTTTGGATTGTGGGGTGAAGCTGGAGTAAGCCCACACAAACACACACACACACACACACACTTTGTTTGAGCAGGGATTTGGACTACTGAAACTTCTTGCTGTGAGGTGACAGTGCTAACTGCACCACTGTGTGGCCCACTGGCACACATTAACTTATAATGACAGAAAAGGTGTCTTTTTTACAATAGTTGTTTAGTTTTAAGGTCCAGCAGAATGATAATCACCAACAACCATGATTTGATTTGTTTTTATTTTCAGCCGTTATAACTGCAACGGATTATACGTGTCATGAATAACGTAGTTTATTTAATGTACTGGGTATAAGTAGCTCAAACCTTTGATTTATTTGCTGCTTCATGTAAAATTCATTGTCACCAATTGGTTATGGTTATTGGTAATGTGAAATGTCTGCAGTTGCTTAAAATGCAGTGGTATCAGGTGGACGATCACATGTTCAGAGCTATGTAGTGGCCATGAGCCCGGACACGAGCTGCTGACTACAAGTGGATGACTATAAATAGAGGAAATGTTGACAGATGTATATAATAACTCTCTGGTGGTGTTGTGACTAATATATGATTATCAATTTGTGTATGAAGATATTTCTACTTTTGGGCCACTTGTTTTTAAAGAAAGTCACTATTTAAACATTGATCAGGAGGGACAGACCACTTGCTAATGTGTTTTGATACTGTATCTGGATTTGAAGTTGTTAAATTTCAAGTTTATTTGCCATTTGTGGAAGAACGCCACATTGCAAAGCAGTGGCAACATCTCCCATAAAAACATATCAGTAATTTAATTTAGGTGTAATATTTAGAGCTGTTCAGGCTGCACGCAGCAGAGGGAACGATACTCTGGTGAAATGAGTAGTAGTGCTATCTTCTGCCAGAGGGCAGAGGAACAAAGCGACTGGCAGCAGGATGACCTGACGGGTCATTTATAATATTCAAAGCACGAGAAAGAAGCCCAGAGCTGTAAATGTCACAAGGTCAGGCAGATCAGCACCAACCTGTTAAGCATGGCACACAACTCTACTTAGAGATTATTTTTTCCTCACTCACATACCAAACCACACTGTCAGTGAGCTGGTAAGAACACATACAATGATGAGGGAAAAAAATCCTTTTAATTTACATAAAAATGAAAGCAGTTGATTGTTTTATTTTGTGAAGAAAGACTGGTCTGCATACATATTCGACGAACACACATTTGACTATATGCTTTAGTCCAAAAACCACTTACTGTTATTGAGGGTCCACTAATGGTTCCATACTCAGTGATGTTCCAGGTTCACTCCACATGACAATGACCATTACAAAAAGTGTTTTCTGGTTAAATGCTTGTTTTTGTTTTTTTTTATGTTTTTATTGTTATTGATGAATAATATTGTTTTCTTATTGTCCATACAAAATGTACAGTATACATTTGATGACAGGATCTTTTGAGGCCATGATGTGGACTTTACTGTGTTTTCTTTGAAACCATTGTCTTTTTATGACCAGATCCATTTTTATTTCTGTTTCTGTTACTTTACTCTTGATTTTTTTTTCCCCTGTCTTTTCTCTCATTAATCTGTAAGTTAATTAATTGTTCAAAGTGGGTGCAGTTGGTCTTTTCTTCTCTCCTTCTTGTTTGTTTCACTTGTAATGTTTTTTTCCCCTATACAGTTTGCAGAAACATGAGGATGTGGTGAAGCTTCACTTCCTTATTCAACTGGGTAGTGTTTGTAGGTTTCAGTTTGGCACAAACACCTCTGCCAAAATAAGGGTGTTTCTTTTTATTTTTAATGAATTTTGTGGTTACGTTTAATGAATTGTTATTTTGATCTGTCTGCAAACCAAGTGATAGAAGAGTGGATTATTGGCTTGCAGTTTCATTACCTTTTTCACAATGACCTCAGTAACTAAACAACAATTAAAAGTAAAACAAAAGGAGGAAAAAAAGCATTCTACTGTATGTGTTCTTTTTTTCATTTTCAGAATTTTAATGTTTATGTTGAATAATTTAATGATATATGGCATAAATACTTTGTGAGAAAAAACTTTGTTGGTGGTTTGTTTTTGTACTTTCAAAATTAATTTAACAGGCAGTACTGCTGTTTCAGCAGAGATATTCCTGATTTACCATGACTCACATCCAAGTTCACTATCAGTTTGGGGAATAAAGAGGAATGGGTGTTGTACTTCATTACCAAAAACAGAATTAGTGATGTGATGACTAGACGGATGGGGGCGTCCCGATCCGGTTTCACAGGCTACAAATACCCTGTGGGGGCCGGTTCTCTACAAGGACATCAACCAATAAACACAGACTGCAGCTGAAGTGTCACTTCTTCACACAGGAGCAAAGAGCGAAGAACTCAACTGCAAATATGAGTAAAGGTAAGCAGGGACAGCTATTAATGCCTCACACAATAATGCGTGCATGTTTTGTTGTAGTATTTAGCTCTGAAGAAGCAATTCTCTGTTACTTCCCAGAGCCTGACGTCTTTGTAACAGTTGTGTGAAATATAATAAGCAGGAATGGTGGATGACATTAGATCTCTCAGATCAGGAGCACACGGCTACACTCGATGATTTCTTGTGATGTTGTTTCAAGAGTTTTTGAAAGGCTAATGAAGTTTTAAATCCATTTTTGTTGGGGTCTTCAGTCTGTCCCTATAATTACAGATTACTTCTTTAATGTAGAGTAGTAAATATTTTTGTTTTTCTGTCTCTACTCACAGTGTTGGACGTTGAGCGCTGTGATCTGAATATTAAGGAGAACAACAGCAGCCATCATACAGAGCTTTATGGAGAGGAGCGTTTGATTGTCAGAAGGGGACAGCCCTTCATCATCGTTTTACACATGAAACCTGGCAAAGAGATCAAACTTGGTCAAACAAGCCTCACACTCATCGCTGAAGTTGGTTCGTCTCTATTCTCCCATTGTTTCAGTTCATTTGTGTGAGAGAAATATTGGATGTGTCTCATTCAGATGTATTGTCTATATTTTCCCAGGTCCTTTGCCCAGAAAAGAATCAGACACAAAGGTTTCCTTCAGTTTACATGACTCCATAGTTGAGACTGAATGGAGTGCATCTGCGATTTGCGATCCCTCTGGAAACGCAGTGTCTATGACTATCAATTCCTCCCCCGATAGTCCAATAGGAGTGTATTCTCTGACCTTGGACCAGGATGGACAAAAGACCATTTTAGGACAATTCACTCTGCTCTTTAATGCTTGGTGCACCAGTGAGTACATGCTGTGAAGATGTGTGTAATAATTTGTTGCGTGACCTTTTTATTCTCGGTAAGAATCCCTGTGTTTACACTGTTACATTGCTCACATAGTAATTGTGCTGCCTTGTCTGCACACTCAGGAGATGCTGTTTACATGAGCAGTGAGGCAAAGAGGCAGGAGTATGTGTTAGAACAGCATGGCCAAGTCTACAGGGGAACCTTTAAACGCATCAGACCGCTCCCCTGGAACTTTGGACAGGTACATAAAATATTAAAGAATGCTCAATCACTGTTGAATATGCACAAATGTTTAATTGATATTGAGATGGTTGTTTTCTGTTGTCCGTGTCTGCAGTTTGAACCAGGGACACTGGATATCTGTCTAAAGATCTTAGACGAAAACCCCAAATTTATTTCAGATGCTGACAAGGATTGCAGTGCCAGGAAGAGTCCTGTCTATGTGTCCAGGGTGCTGAGTGCCATGGTAGGTGTCCATGCTTTAATAAAACTTGACATTCCTGCTGATGTCTGTAATTAGCATGTGAATAGCTGTGCAGATGTAGATTACCATGGTTTTTCAGAGAAAGTGTTTGAGTATTTTAAACAACCCCTTCTCCCAATTAAATACAAAGCAGGCAGTTGCGACTGTGGTATAAATCAGCCCCAGGCACAAGTGCCTTAGTATGCAAAAGAAATACTGAAAAAAACGACATTCAATAAAACAAAGAGATGAAAAAATAAAGCAGAGAAATAAAATTCAATGCCAGTGATTACATTAAACTGTTGCAAGAAACAAAGCAGCCAGATAAAATCAGCAAAGACTTTCTGACAAAGGTGAATTTTTAAAAGAGGCGCAGATAAAGCCATTGACTCAGACTTGAGTTATCTTTCCGAATTTTGGTGTGGATTTCTAGCAGTACCTGTGAGCCTTAGGTGAAACTGTTGTATGATGTCACAAGCTGTGATTGTAAATTGAATTTTAATTTTCACTAAACCAACAATACAGAAAGTTCTGTCTTGTGCCACCCCTCGGTCTTTGCCCTCAGATCAACAGTAATGATGACCAGGGAGTGCTGGTGGGAGCATGGGGAGATATTCCAGATGATGGGGTTCATCCAGGAACGTGGCTCGGTAGTGGGGACATTTTACACCAGTGGGCAGAAAGTGGCCCTGTCCACTACGGCCAGTGTTGGGTCTTTGCTGCAGTTGCATGCACAGGTTAGATCACAGTATTCACAATCATGGCTTTGGAGCTATCTATGTTACATTTTATGTGATGGCAATATAATGTTTAGTTTTATGTCAAGCATGTGTTTTAATAATAAGGTGGTGTGATTAACTGTTAATCTCCCTCCTTCTCCAGTGTTCCGAGCCCTGGGCATCCCATGTCGCGTGGTCACCAACTTTGAATCAGCTCACGATACTGATGCCAGCCTGCGGATAGAAAAGCTGTACACTGTTAATAATAAAAGAATTTATACTGGTGATTCAACATGGTGAGTGTAAGGTTTCAATAATGTCTTAACTGTCCCTTCTTCCTATGAGATAAAATTATTACAGCAAAAACATTATTGTCCTTCATCCCCAGGAATTTCCATGTTTGGGTGGATAGCTGGATGACTCGTCCCGACTTGGGGGTTGAGTATGATGGATGGCAAACCAGTGATCCAACTCCACAGGAAACAAGCGAGGGTGATGAAAAAGATCTCAGACTACTTAAAAAATGGTGGAATATATGCCAGCAGTGCATTTAAACGTGGTGGCTGGTTTAGTCACAGGTTTAATGTCTGATCATGGCCTATGGCTTGTGAGAACTTGTGACAGCCTGTGTTTGGTAAAATCATATGGCACTTGGATGCTGTGTCACTTGTCACACATATCAAATGTGGTCAGTTTGGCAGCATATTGTTGCTGACCAGCTGATCCAAGTAAGTAAGTAAGAGGGAAGGAGAAGAAGAAGTTTTTAACCACTAGATGTTCAATTGCTCCTCCATAGGCTTTGTTTTTCTGATACTAAATATGTCTACATTTGTTGATTGTCTCAAGAAATCCACACATCAAGAAAAGTATTAGGCATTTGTAGCTTGTTCTTGATATTTTTTCTTCCTGGGCCTTGTTTGCAGGTGTGTCATGTCTGATATGTTCTCTCTGTCAGGGGTTTTCTGCTGTGGACCGGCTTCTCTGAAGGCCATCAAGGAAGGAGACCTGACCAAAAAGTATGACGCTCCATTCATTTTTGCAGAGGTGAGTTTTTATTGAAATAATTTTTATTTATTTTATTATTTTATTATTTACTGAACGTTTTAAAGAAAATCACACAAAAATATGAATGGCTAGTTTTGAGCTCAGGACTGTTGTAACAGCTTTATTTCATGTTTTAACCCACCAAGCATGTTCATACTGTGTTGTGTGTTTAAATGTGTGTCTGCATGTGATGCTAGCTGAACATCAGCTCCATCACCACAAAAGCACAGCAAAGGATGTACTTGTTCGGTAGCGGAGGAACTTGCCAGTAACCATGATGGTGCACTTAAACACTGCCATCATATAGTCCATCCTCACCTCCTCCGCCACTATCTGGTTTGCTGCAGCTGCCACTAAGGACAAGGCCAGGCTGCAGCAATCATCCAGTTAGTGAAGAAAGTGATTGACCGCTATCTGCCCTCCTGCTTTCTGAAATGTACACTTGCAGGACTCTGGAGGGCAGTTAAGATAGTCACCCACCCTGGGCAGGGACTGTTTGACCAAAACCTCTTGCCACAAAACCAGGCAACTTGGCACTTTCACTTTCAGTCTTTTATATTCTGCTCTTACATGTTGCTCGACTTACATCTTGCGCAGATTTTTGTTTATATTTATCTTCTGTAATTAGTTGTAGGCAACTGGACTTGCTTGAGTTAAGTTGAAGATATTTCATCTCTCATCAAAGAGGCTTCTTCAGTTCTTCAGTCACTAGCAGACTGCATTCTGTCCAAAGGTTGTTTGAAAGAGGAGTGAATGAAGCCATCCTTGCTTACCTGGAGAAACCTTCACTCAACATAGGATAAGATAAAAAGATTAAAAAAAACAACAACAAAAAACCAACTGTCAGCCTACAATGTTGTCCTGATTGCGCTTCCTAAAAGGATCAACAGTCACACACACCCTCTTTCGCACCTTGACTCAGGTGGAACTAACAACCTGAAACTGGGTCAGAGGGGTCAACAATCTGCACTGTTCAACAGTTTTTTCCACCAATCAGTCAATCTGTCAGAACTGAAGAAGCCTCTTGGATGAGAGGTGAAACATCTTCAACTTAACTCAAGCAAGTCCAATCGCCTTCAGCGAACTACAGACGATGACTTTGACCTGCATGACTGAGAACCTTCACAGTCAATTTAGATTTATTTTGTGTGAATAATTGCACTCTTTATTTCTCTTTTTTGGATTTTATACAAAATATTAGTTTTTTGCTCTTTCCTTCCACCAATGACCAGAAAAATGTGGCATGGTTTATTTGTTTCCTTGTTGAGCAGTGTAATAGACATTGGAGTACATGAGAGCTTGAGATGGTTGTATTTACATTTGCTCACTCTATAACATCTGCCTTATGCTTTGTCATGTCTTGCGTTGAGACAGGTTAATGCAGATGTTGTGAACATGGTGCGTCTGTCAAATGGGGATATTCACACACTCCGTGAATCCACTGATGTTGTAGGACTCTCCATCAGCACTAAAGCTGTGGGCTCAGATGAGCGACATGACATCACACACCAATACAAGTATCCAGAAGGTACAGCGGCGCAGACACCACACATTGCACACAAATTGCACACAAGGCAAATGATCACAGTTTGGAACTTAATGTTTGACCGCATCAGAAGGTTTGAATTCATTTGTAATCGTGGTGGGTTTTCAGGCTCTGAGGAGGAAAGGCGAGTGTATAAAAAGGCTCAGCATCATAACAAGCTGGAGAAGGAAGGAGCAGAGCCGGGACTTCAGCTCAAGGTTTGTTTGTTTGTTTGTTTTTTACACAGATAGTTCATCATATGTGTCTGGACTGTTTCATCGTTTGAAAGAAAATGTGTTTAAGTAATTTACAGTAACACCACTTTTTGCAACATAGACAAACTGGGTACAAACAAAGTGGAACAAAGATCACAAGTTGAAAATAATAGATGAGACAGGTTGTGCAATACCGTGAGCTAGCCTGGAGCCTGCTGTGGACTATTGTATATTTGTGATTGGACATCGAAATTGACCTGAGTGTGAGAGTAAATGGTTGTTTGTCTATGTGGCCCTGTGATGGACTGGTGACCTGTGTATGGTGTACCCCGCCTTTCACCCTATGTCAGCTGGAATTGACACATGTGGAGCATAAAACCGTAGAAGATTTTTAATAGAAGCTGAATTAAATTGTGTTGCTTTATATTTTCTGAAGACATATATTAGAATCAAGATATATTGCTATCAAAATTTGTTTTGTATTTTTGTGAACATTTTTCAACATGTTGAAGAACTACTTGCTCCTCAGAATATGACTATGCCGATGTAAAAGGCATTTTCATTTATTTTTTTGTATATTTTGTTTTAAGATCAAACTTTCAGACAACATGATTGTGGGCTTGGACTTTGAGGTGCACGCTGTCCTCACCAACAATTACATGAGGTCATCATCCTGCTACGCCACGTTTTCCGCCAAAGCTGTTGGATACAATGGAAAACCTGGAGAGACCTGTGCATTTGTTTCAGAAAATGTGAAGTTGTCCTCTGGAGAAGGTTTGCTCTCATCTCAGCGCAAACACATCACATGATCTGAAACTTTGAAACTTTGAACTTTTGAACTCCATGACTTCACAGAAATGACGATATTTGTTGGTTCAAGTCTGGTTTATGCAGTGTTTGTATGGCATTGACAGTGTAATACTAATCTATAAAATATATGTTGTAAACACAGTAAGGCGCCTGCCCCTCAAACTGGAGTATGGACATTATGGACCACTGATTACGTCTGACAAGCTGGTCAAGGTGTCGGCCATCACTTTCGACAATGACAACTTTGACTACCACAGGGCAGAGAAGACCATTGTGCTTGATGAGCCAGACATAGAGATCAAGGTATGGATGGGTGAATGGACAGCTCTCTTTCAAAAAAAAATAAAGCATTGAACATTGTTCATGAATATTTCACAATGGTGACAGAGCAGGAGTAACAACAACAAAGCAGAACACAAATGTATTCAGCTTCCAACTTCAGAGGTTCATTTCTTTCTGGTATTCATTAATGGAACTGTAAAAACCAGTGGAGTTTATGTTTAATGTGTTGATGCTGTAGAGAAAAATCTCAGGTTAACCTAAATCTGCCTCCGCAGCTGGAGGGAGAAGTCACAGTGAACAACCAAGTGGCTGCAGAGCTGAGCATGAAGAACACTTTACCAGAGCCACTGCAGAACTGCAGCTTCACCATTGAGGGGATCGGCCTCACACAAGGGAAACCAATAACAGTGAAGTATGTGCACTTTATGTTTTTTTACGGGTGATTGAAATCCTTGAAAATGTAATATTTTGTTTGAGTATGTTGTGTTTCAAGGTTTTAAATGAAGTATTGTAAAATGCTTGAAATTGCAACTGAATCTCTTTCCCAATAAATAGCTATCTGAATTAGTACTTTGCTTATTAGATGAAAAGAGGAAATAAGTTGTAAAATGAAAACTGCTCGTCCTGGGTCTCACTTGCTCTGCCTACTTACAGTTAGTTTCTATTCCTAAGTACTGTATGTTTACATATACGTAAATGGCTGTAATGGCCTTTGAAAAATAGACATTGAAAATGCTTGAATATAAACTCTTGAAAAACTTGAAAAAGTGTAAATGACATGTAAAAGTGTATGAAAGTGTTACTTTAGTGATTGGTTTGTTTGTAAATGAATATACAAGATGACACATAGAGAATAGAGATTAATGTGAAAGAGAAACCTCACTGTTGCATATGATTCTTGCAGGATTGGAACTGTGGACCCGAAACAAGATGCCAAAGCCAATATTTTCTTCACCCCCAACAATGCCGGTCCCACCGTGCTGGTGGTGAACTTTGATAGTGACAAACTGAGGCATGTTAAAGGCTCCATCAAGGTTGTGGTGAAGCCCTGAGCCAACACAGTGTCGGAAAACAGCAACAGCTTTGTTGTTGTTGTTGTTTCTGAAGATCACTGGGCTGTTCTCAGCAGGGAAGCCCAAATCTTCATTATTATTTTTAATTCCCTTATTGTTTTGATCAACTTGTTATACCATACTATAAAGTTACACTTTACCTTTAAGTGCTTTTATTTAAAAACTCTGCAATCCACATCCACTAAATAACAGTATTTTGGCTACGATTACAGTTGTAGGCTATTTGAAAGTTGTATTCATTCAATCAATCAATCAATCAATTGTGGACATAAGGTGCATCTGATATGCTGCACAAAGAGAGAGTATGTAGCAATTTGCTAGTTTGCAAATGTTAAAAAGCACATGTTTTACCCTATGTGATTCAATATTGATTGTAATTCAATTAAAGCAGTAGGTCTGCACAGGGATGGTCAAGAGTTCATTTTATAAGCTCTCTGGTTCAAACCACAGCGTCTTTGTGTGTTAAGAAAAGCGCTATAAAAATACGATGTATTATTATTATTATTATTTATTAAAAGAAGAAATATGTTACTTAACATCAGTTAAATCAGTGAAAAAGAGGAGCAGAACCATAAAGTGAAACTTCTGTCGCCTCCACTAATTCGCATAAAGTTGACAGTATTTCCAGTACACCGACATTTGCAGAGGATGTATATTAAATGGACAATACGCTCATGAATCCAGGTATATTTTAGATGCGTCCAAAGCTCCATATATACCTGTGACACATCAGTAACAAGACATTCTATATATCTTGTTACTAGTATATTTTAGATAATGCCTTGTGTAAAACATGTATCAAAGGAAAAAAACATAATTACTGTCTTTCAAAATATTAACATTTGTAACATTGTAAACCTCTTTATATTATAAGGAAATATAATATTTTTAGAATCCCTAAAGTATATCCAAAATAACAAAAAAAATGCTTTTCGGTCATCAAATTCTTTCATTTGATGCTATTTGTGTTTGAAGTGGAATTGCCTGGCTGTTTATTATGACATTATTTTCTTCTTATTATTCTTATAATAATAGTATTCATATTATCTCACTGTATTATCTCATTGTTTAACTTGAATAGTATTCCATTTTCACACAGTTCTTTGAAGAACCATGGTTCTTTTTGAATGTGATCTAGAAATAAAGTGATAAAGGTATAAAACGTAAAATCAGTAAAAACAGTAAAATATTCACGTAATTAAATAACATAATCTAGATAGAACTATCTGGGTTGACTATTGTTATCCTGAAGTGAAGACTATAGCTGCAGTCTCTGGACAGATGACTGAGGAGGCTGCAAGTACACCCCTCCTCCAGTAGGGGGCGTTGAAACCCTTTATGGCTGATTTTGTGATTTGCTTCTTTACATGAAGAAGTGAGCCTCGACTGCTGTGTGATACAGTCTTTCATACGCGTACATTATCTGCTGCTGCTGCTGTGTGCCGTAAGCCGTTTTGTCGTGGTGTGTAGTTTGGACCAACGACAGACAGGCAGGACGCTTTGACAGGTACTGCTATGCTTGATCAAACTCACAATTTATTTTGGGTTTGCCTCCTATACAGTCTACAATTTGCAATGCGTTACCAACAGCGTTAATGATTGTAATATTATCCTATTATCTATATGTGCACAACATGTAAGTAAATAATGATAGTTATTTTGTGTTAGTGGTGTCTGACAAACTCTGGGTTAAAGGTCACGAGGTGTAAACATGATTTCACCTGTCCGGGTCATCGTGGTGGGAGCAGGCTGTCGAGGAGAGATCTACTCTAAGTTTGCCACCATCCATCCTGAACGAGTACAGGTCAGAAGATATTTACTGAGCCACAGTTACATGTGTTTACCAGTGGAGATATTTCAGAGTACACAAACTCTAGCAGGACTGTGTTAATAATTAACTGCACTGGTTTAAAATAAAACCAGACACTGTGAACTCTCTGTAATTCAAAGAGGAAAGGAAAACTCATGAGCCAAACAGAAAAAAAGTTACTGTACAACACGATAAGTGAATCTGTGATTTAGCAGTTAATTAACAGTGTAAATGGGATATGATAATCACACGTCATTTAATGATTGTCCTGACCAAATGAATTGCAATTAATGGTATTATTGTTATGATTTGAAGTTTTTGTATTGTCAAAAGTCAGTTAACCTGGCCAAGAGGCAGCACAGCAACAGGGCAGACAAACGACAAAACTATATCAAACCATTTATAGCAATTACATGTATAACTGAAAAGGATCAAATCACTCAGTTTTTAAAAGAAGATAGTGGAATGTGCGCAGCATGGGAATGTACGAGGGAAAATACTGCTATACTGAGAAATACAGACAAAGTCTTGTAGAGCTGACAGGCCAGTGCTATGTGACCTCTTTGACAATGATTTGAATTTAACCAACATTTGTTTTTATTTATATAATATATTTTTATAAGTTACACAAAGAAGTTTTAAAAAACTGATATTGTATCCAAAACATAATGAATTGACTTAATTTACTTTTAATCACAGATAGGATACATATTTTGAGTGAACATTTTGAAGTAAAAAAAAAAAAAAGGTCCTTAGTGATTTCAATACTTCCTTATATCAAAAGTCCTTACTGTGTGTTTTTCCCTGTTGCATTGGTACTTTCATTTCATTTCTAATGGTGTGAATATCATTGTTCCACCTCTGCTCAGGCATTAATGTTGTAACACTGCACTCTTCACCATTTCAGGTTGTAGGAGTTGCGGATCCAAGAAAATTTGCTCGCTCTAAACTTCAACAGCAGCACAAGATTGTGGATGAAAACATATTCGATGGTAAGGAAAATAAATCATTTTATGGTTTATTATTATCTTGCTCATGCTGAATGTTTATATGCTCTTTTATTTTTGGGAAAACTAGATTGGCACAGAATAGCTGACAGAGAGAAGTTTGCAGATGCTGTTTTAGTCTGTACACCAGACCACCTTCACAAGGTAAACATACAAAACTTATAAAACATTTACAGTTTACAGTTTCACATCATATACAAGTCTTTCCATATCATATATAGATATGTCTCAACAGCACGTCTTGCCTTATTATTGATCTGACAATGAAAAGTCAACTAGTTTATCTTTTCTAGGAACCTGCCGTGGCCTTTGCAAAGAAAGGTTACCACATTCTGCTGGAGAAACCAATGGCAGTGAGTGTTGTGTACATGTGCTTAATGTGATGCGTTAGTTGTAACTAACAATTCTTGCATGTTATTTTTGTAAATCTGCATTTTTTGTAAGAGTCACCCTTTAAAAATGTCATCCTTATTTCACAGTTAGATTTTTCCCTGAGGTAATTGCATTTGTGTGACACTCATGCCGTCCTCACTCAACAATGTGTTCACATGACATTTTAGACAACAGCTGAAGACTGCAGGGCGATTGTGGAGGCTTGCACTCAGAGTGGTGTGATCCTGTCTGTGGGTCATGTTCTGCGGTATGACCCCGTCACCCGCAAAATAAAGGTGAACACAAAATATCTGACACCACAAGTTCCGGTTTTTAATTTAAAGGTGTAAATTTGTTTCAACTTTGCTGTGTTTTCCGTCGTTCTCCTTCCATGCTACCACCTGTATCGTCTAATTAAGGCTTAAATGCTTCATTTATGGATGTTTGTTTCAAATTTGTGTGGTCATTGTGAAAAGAAAAAAGAAAAAAAGAGCAGATTAACAATAATATTAAACTCAATCCATTAGAAAAATTATTTTTCTTTACTTAAATTTAGTCAAGTTTGATTATGCAATTATGCTTTTTCTTAGGAGCTGATAGATGCTGGAGCCATAGGTGACGTGATCCATATTCAACACTTGGAGCCGGTAAGAACACAAAACAGAAGTTAATATTCGGAAAGAGTAACATGGTCTTGTTTTTTGTTCATTAATTAACTTCTTTCAAACCCTGATGTTTTTCCTATTCAAACATTTTAACTTTCATATAATCCCATGACATTTATTACAATGTATTTTTAAAAGCGGCATCAACCTCTTGTTCTAGGTTGGGTTTTATCACTTTGCACACTCATTTGTTCGAGGGAACTGGAGGAATGAAGCTGAGAGCTCTTTTGTACTTTTGGCCAAGTCATGCCACGATATCGACCTAATACATGACTGGGCTGGAGCTCGCAGGTAAAACATCACACAGTAGTCAATAATCAATCTTATTTGTCAGATTCTTGACATTGCTGTCTGTGGGTTTTTTTCTGTATTTCTAAGAATAATAATTATATTTTGCAGGTGTGTGAAACTGTCGTCATTTGGATCCCTCAGCCACTTCCGAAAAGACAAAAAGGTATGTGTTCTGGTTACAGTATGTAGCCCAGTGCAGTGTAGTTTTGCATTTTAAGAAATTCATTATTTTGTTTACTTCATGAATAACCTGTGGAACATCAAAATAGAGCATTTAAATGTGCAGCCTTCTCTGTCCTACTTACCTTGCAGTAAGCTGCAATTAACTATTAATAAGCCACTTATAAGATGCATGTAGCCATAAATAAGTCCTTCTAGCATTAAGCTATAAAAGATAAATTACATATTCATTATTTTAAGCTTTTAAGACACTTATAGGCTCCGAAATAGAAATGTGCGTGTGTGTGTATATATATATATATATATATATATATATATATGTGGTAATTAAAATCTGAATACGCTGTTTATTAATAGTGAATAAATGACCACGTACATGTGTGTTCCCTCTTTATTTACAGTTAATTAGTTTATTAATACTAATATGAACTTATTTATCTTTATACACATCTTGTAATTGACTTGTGAATAGTTAATTACAGCTTATTATAAAGTGTTTCCTGTTTTCTTTCGTCAGCCACCAGGAGCTGCAGATCGCTGCCTTGATTGTTCAGTAGAAAAAGACTGTCCATACTCGGCATGTAAAATCTACCTGGACAGAGTGAAACAGGTTAATATTTCTACATTATTTGTCTGCTATGCTTAACCGTCTGTGACCATGATACTTATTTTTATATGCACTGTGTGTTTATGTACGTGTTAGGGACACACTGGCTGGCCTGTGTCAGTCATATGTACGAGCTCTTTGCCAGACATCGAGTCAGTAACAGAGGCACTGAAGACTGGACCCTATGGCCGCTGTGTGTATGAATGTGACAACGATGTTTGTACTAACCAGGTAACACCGGCTTTATAACATGTTCTTAACGTCTATGACACAACATACTATCCTCATTTATCCCATTTGGTAAAAATATATATATATTTCATGATGGATGTATTAGTATGCATGGTAATGATATAGTTTTCAGATTCAGATTTCACCTTTTTTTCATGATTTTCATTTGGACTGGAAATTCATAGTTTAATATCTATGGCAACATTTGTAACATTAATTATATTTAGAAGAATAACATAATTTCCTCTTTTGTCTGACCAGGTCGTCCACATGGAGTTCGAAGGGGGTCTGACAGCATCCTTTTCCATGGTAGCTTTCACCAAGGAAATGTGCAAGCGAAAAACAACCATCTATGGCAGCATGGTAGGACTTCAGAAAAGAAACACATTTTAAATAGTTAATGTATAAGCGGTGATGTAAAGAAATACTCTTCACTATAAAATTGGCTCACATAAAGCATTAGTAAAATCACAGTGCCCTTACTAATGTGACCTAAAGTGTGTATTTTCACATGCTGATTCAACGTTAATATATGTCACAAATCTGCCGTTCATGTATCAGCTACGTCTAAAATGACGTGTGTCTCCACAGGGGGAGCTGTCGTACAATGGGCATGAGGTGAGCGTGTTTGACTTTGTGACCCAGAGAACTACAAAGCACACAGGACAGGATAATGCTCCGAATCACTTTGGCATGAGTGGGCATGGTGGAGCAGATTACCACCTTATGGATGCCTTTATTTCTGCAGTAGCAGTAAGTACTTTCTTCTACTTTTCTGTTATTTTTCTGTATGGCTGACACCAGAATCAACTCATTTGTTTTATTGAAATGATTTGAATTCAGGTCATGTTGATTTCATTTCTTTTAACTTTTATTGACAGAGGACCAATGATGCCAGTCATAAACAAAGACAAAGACATAATGATACACAAAAGCACAATATTACGGTGCTTTTCGAACCGATCCCCCCCGAGATCGTTTCTAATGGGTCAGTGTGAACACACTGTTCGGAAATCAATTGCTCCTTGGAGCAGTTTGTTTGCACTACAATTTACAAGTAGTATCTAGCTGCATTTACCCACTAACCGGTATGACCAACAACGCTTTTGCAACAGTGCCACTGCCAGAAACAACTTTGGTAAACAGAGCTCGAGCTGCATGTTGAAAAGAGTCTCGGTTATCAGGTGAATAGGTCATTATATGCCTCCAGAACCCGTCTTCTAATCGGAGGTGTCTGGATGCAGTCTTCTAATCATCATCAGATATATGGCATTGTTTTCTCGGCGTAGCCGTGCTGCTTGCTCAAATTGCAATATACTGAATACTGGTTTATCACCATTCAGAGAACGGCAAACAGCAAATTTCTCACAAAACTGTTTACAAGCACGTATCATTGAGGGCACGTTGAGTCTAGACAGCAGTGTGAAAACGAAGAGATTTAGATTAAGTGCAACATTGTGACATTATGCTCCATGAATCGGAACAAACATTATAGTTTAAAACATTTGCAGGCTCTTAGAGGAAGATTTTGAAGTAAATGCCTGAACTAACGAAGTGACTTCACGAAGGGAAGATGCCAATGAGGTGGCAACCATCCTTTTCATACAGGACACTGATGAATCTTTTATGGACAGTTGAGTCCAACCAATAACTGTAGCTGTTTGGATTATTAATGCAGAATTTTTTTGTGTAGAGTACGATTTGGAAACACTGACTGCTTTGTGTGTGTTTTTACATAAGAACAATGATCCGTCCCTGATCCGGTCGGGTCCTGAGGAGACGTTGCTGAGCCATTTGCTGGTGTTTCAAGCAGAGCGGTCACGCCTGGAGGGCAGAGTCGTGTACTGTGATGAGATGATGCAAAGCTAGATGGAAAAAAACAAACAAAAAACACTATGACATCAAGATATTCCTCACTGTAAATGTCAAACACTGTGATTATAATACATGTTATTACCTCAGCCAAGGAGGTCATGTTCTTGGTGAGGTTTGAATGAAGACCAAATTTTGATTGTGTTGCCATTGCTCATGAATGTTGAATACTGTGTCCAACTGACCAAGGCTGATTTTGTTATAACCAAAGGATATGGTGAGATGGAGGTAGATAATGCACTCAAAAGTACAAAAATTTTATTGTTGTTCAGCTTATTTTCACAATAGGATTCAATTTTGAGTAAGTCATTTTTCACTAAAAGCTCTGTCTGTCATTTTAAATTGCCTTTGTTTCATTGTCTGATCTTAATGTGGCTTTTCCCACCTGTGTCATCATGCAGAATAAACACCAATAAAACAGGGAACTGGTTTAAATGTTTTAGAATTAATTAATTATTTTTGCAATCTTTAGTGTAATTTAAATGATATTTTGAACTTCATGGCATAACCAAGTCAAAAACACTGATCACTTCCAACATTATTTATTTATTGTTGTGGCTCATTGGTGAATCTCAGGATATTTATGATTGCTGTTGTGATAAATTACTTCACGAAGGGCTGATGTTTTTACTGTTAACCTTTTAATAAACCAAAGACAATAATTATTGGAATAATTCTGTAAAATGTGTATGCACCATTAACTGTGAACCAAAGCACTCAGTTATACGACAAATACGGCAAATCTTCTTGTGCATTTATTGAATTTTAATTCTGTGATGTAGATCCTCTGTGCTTAATGGCTCTGTGATATGTTTTTTTCTCATAAAGTAGAGTTGATTTATAGAAATTCTTAAGGATGATACAGCAGAAACTGACTTCTTTTTTTTTACTGTAAAATATAAAATAAATATAAAAAAATATGTTTGAAATATATACTGTGGGATTAGGTCAATACTACAATTTATTATGTTATAAGGTTTATTTCAACAATCGGCCTCTAATTTCCTTATTTCACTATTGTCCTCACAAACACGATAAATAACAACAGAGACGACTCCCCTCCACCACTGCTCTGTGAAGTAACAGCTTTTAAACACAAGGTGTCACTAGTTCATTTGTTTAGAAGTCAACATTCTGTATCTACTCCACAGTAAACACTGGACCCTGCTGATGGTGGTCTGTGTGATATTTCCCAGCATTTTGAGTTCAGCGAGAGTTAATTACATTTCATAAAAAAAGATGCCAGTGTCAGCACAGACAATAATATGAAGAGGCAACACACATTACCAAAGCAGTCATTTACATAAGTGTCACAGAACCACAGTTTAAGAAACTTAAAAACTTTGAAATAACTTTTTAATTACTGCAAACTGGTGATGTGGGTTGGTCTTGTTTTTAATTAATTTGGTAATGACAAAAAAAATATACAATAAATCCATTAATACAATTATTCATTTTGAAAACTATGATATGCACGTAGCACAAATCATATGCTGGCAGCTGAAGAGAAAATAGAGCAGTTACTATAACAAGGAGTGGCAGCTCACCCCGAGAGTGACGGTGCTTGTCTCTCTCTGCCAAAGTTGGCGTCATGTAGCCAGTGGGGCTGTTTGCTGTTTACTGAAAATCATTACAAATCTCTCCCAGCATTTTCCTTCACATAATTCAGCTAATAGTTGTAGGGCCTGAACATACTGAGATAGAAGATCCTGGAGTTTGACTGAAATTTAAAATCAAACTGGTGCGTAAAACCAAGCAGGTTATTATACTCGCAGCATGACTCACATTGCATCACATTCAGGTAAAATAGCACTAGATTTTTATCAGGCTATGGCATTACATTATGGAGGGAGGTGTCCTCCTTAATTACTTCAGTCCTGGACCTTGCAACACATCCACAATGACTAATTCTGGCGTGTGACCAAGAGTTCATACTCTCAGATGGATCACAGTGTGTTGATGGTTGGACTGGCACAGTTAGAAGAATACTGCGGTAAGAAGGGCGTGTTGAGAAAATTGAGGTAATGACGAAACAATTGAATCACAGAAATATTATAATATCCTGGTGCCAGGGTGGGATCCCAGCTGTGGTATGAATAAACCTTCCTTTGGGCAATGCTGCATTTTCCATGTGATGTAATGTTCTTGGTCATTTATAATGTTGAATTTTGGCTTACAAACATGTTTGGGTTTCAGAAAACCTCGGCTCTCTCTTTTTCTCACACACACACTCACACACTCACACACTCACACACAATGCCAGATAGACTGACAACGTGCTCCAGGAGAGGTTTGCACACTGAGTCAGCAGCTGTATTTTTCAGTGACTCAACCAGTCCACCACAGAGCCCTTTCGCTTCTCAGAGCCGTGCCCTCAACCCTCTCTATCGCTCTCTCACACACACAAGCAGGCATTGCCCACATAAACACAAGGCCTTACCTCACCACAGCATCACTTCCTCCTACTTTGATGCGTCTGAAATTCCCAATAGATGCTGACAAATATTTTCCAGGGAATTTAGTTCTGTGGTCAGAATTATTTGGAAAGATTTGGAAAGACTATTTTTTTTCTTTCTTTTTTTACTTAAAGCTACAGTGTGCAACTGTGGATGATTTTTGTACGTTACATTGTTTTCTGTGTTTATATGCTGTGTAATTTATTTTAAACTGGGCTCAGTCAAGCAGAACTATCAGACCTGACTGAGGGAGTGTTTGTGTCTATACTGGGGCAGACTGTGACAAGAAGCATTTACCCTATCAAACTGCTGAACTGGGTTTTTGGTTGACGCTGTTGTCTTTTGGTATCTTTTTCTTCTGTGTGTTGGACACCGGACTCTGATCCGACTTAAAGGAATACTTCACCAATTTGTATTTAGCTTTGTATTATTAGCCTTGTATTATTCTAGTAATACAAAGCTAAATGCAAATCGGTGAAGTATTCCTTTAACATATACATGCAGTAGTAGTTTAGTACCAATTACGTTATGGGTGTGTTATTCGAACTTTGCGAAATGTTGTTTAGTACAATTTCAGTTGGACTCACATGTATGTAAGTCTGGTTTTAGTAGGACTAACACAATCATTTGTTT
Source organism: Solea solea (assembly GCF_958295425.1). Lineage (NCBI taxonomy): Eukaryota > Metazoa > Chordata > Actinopteri > Pleuronectiformes > Soleidae > Solea > Solea solea. Next base: position 16,081,693 of record NC_081144.1, on the reverse strand, counting down.
TGTTAAGGTTTTTTTCTATTGTCATATGTACTGACAAAGAGTCGCATGTGTGATGGTGGTTTGAATGTTTGTTTATATTAAGAAATCTCCGTTTTAAAGCTCTACTTTTCCCACAAATTATATTGACCCGTGGCCTGCTGGGACCGGTGATGTGGTAAAGTTTCTGCAGATCTAATAATCCTATCATCTTCAGAGTCATTGACTGCATGAATCATGTCACGTTGCCAGGAAGAAACTCCTACATCGGCTCTGACTCTTATCAGACTCGGCTGCTTTCCTGCAGTAATAGGGGGCTGTAACAAAGTCACACTGCCCTTTTCCTGCTTACATGACAGGTATATTTGAATGGGGAAGTGGAGGAGGAAAGCAGCTAGAGGAGCAATAAACTGTAAAACATGGTGCAGTCTGCCTCCATCGGTGACTCAACAGGAAATGAGCCACAGTAAGAAAGGTGAGAGGAGGAAAAAGGGTGCAGGGTGGGAGTGAGAGATAGTGCAAGGTTGACTTTGTCATGCTTTAGGACTCTGAGCTATTTTATGTGTGGAGACAAAAAAACAGAGAACATACCATGCTTTTCTGTGTATGTGGACAGTGAAAACACAGCTGCTCCCCCCCACCCCCTACTACTCGGCACAATAGAATCATGACACACACACACATACACACACAAGGTAAATAACCGGCAGTCCAACAACTATGTTACCAAAGTTGGCTATTTTCTGTCCTGTGTGATCAATCTACACGTCGGGAGGCAATTCAGATCGACTTTGACCCCAGAACGAGCTGACTACATTGTGAAAACAAGCAAATATTGACAGTGTCATGATGTCATGGCCATTCACCCAAAATGAAAAACATTACTCAGAATGACCATGTCCTGATGAGCAAACATGTGTCAGGTTCAGCAAATACATTTTTGCTCTGACAGGCACAGAGTACATGAAGTCCTTTGGCTTTATCTGGTTTATCTGCAGAGTGCAAAGAAGCCTCTTGTTCTCTTCCTTCACTTTGTCCTCCCTTTATTTCAAGTAGAAATCTTGAATCAACTGAAACTTTACAATTCTGCGGAAGGCAACCTGCTGGGGCTGCACACCAAAACTGAGGGGAAGTTGCCCAGGCCTCCAGTGGTGCATCCTGGGTAAAGAATGCTCTTTCTATGCTTGGTTCTCTGGCATTCATTGAAGCTGTAACCATGAAATCAGATGTCACAGGGTTTAAATCACTTCAATCCTTGCCACTTCCTCCACCATGTTTTGTCTTTCTACCCTGGTAATAAAATACCACTTCAATAGTACCACAACATGTAAAGCTGTGTTTTTATATTTGTTTGACTTGAGTTTGTGTCCAATACCACTATCACAGTATCCTCCAATATTGATATCAGTCCAGTGTGTGTGTCTATTTACATAAAATGCTATTTTGCTTCGCTATTTACTTGTTTTATCTTAAGAAAATCGTGTGAGCACGCCTCTCATTATAGTAATCCATAGTTTTGTACATGTGAAATTGTAAACGTTAGTAAAATGAATTACTTTTGAGATCATAGAGATTGTTTTCTTCTGAAGAAGAACTTCTGAAGAAGTTCCTGAGCTATCCCGAAATAAAAAGCAGCGCCAACATCATTCCTCACCTCTTCTTCCTGGTAGCTGATGGTTCTGTGGCTATAACTGAGCTGTCTTCTCACAGGATGAGGTCAAAGGCTGTGGTGCAAAGCCCACTCAGACATTTGAGGAACCCAATTCCTTCCTAACGCCTCCAACTTGTCAGACCTGACTGCAAAGCCACTAAATTAAAAAGGATTAAACGAAGGGTGTGTTTTTCAAATCACATGTAACTCGGCATACAGCAGTATTACAGTCTCTACGAATAGTACAGAACTTATCAGAACAAAAAGTTTGTAAACCTTATTAAAATGTCAGCCCTATGACATGAAAATGTCAAACGGGACTGTTCTATGTCAGACTAAAGGAAGTGGTGGGTGGTAACAGAGAGACAAAGAAACTGATGACAGCAAACTGGACCTGAGAATTTCACATTATTTTCCCTATGATTTTTTTGTTTACTTCAACTTCAGTCCAGAGGTGGATGACATCATTCCAAACACTTTAATTAAACATGTAGTGGCTTTAAATTAAGCATTTTTGCTGACAATTAAAAAACTTTACTTCCTCAGGATGATGTTGTGATCAAAATGTCAATCTTAAAACATGAATTCGATGGACTGTGACTTAAAAAAACAAAAAACAGCCATGTGCTTGTCTGTCTAGTCTGTATCTGTGCTCTAATTACTATTGCATGTTTGTACACAGCTGGTTCCTCTATAAGAGAATTCCCTGTGTCACCGTGTCAGCACATCAACCTACACAAATGCATTTACCATAGAACACATATGTTAACACCTACTGACTTCACTTCATGTTCCAGCTTGAGATATTGTTAAATAGTCGGTGGGCAGACATCTATCTTCTAAGATATGTGTTATGTCAGGGCTTATCTGCTGCTTGCAGCAGTATTTAGAGGGAGGATTTCCAAAATATCATTGGCGTTCATCCTCAACTTGTATCCATTGTTATTTCCTGCTCTAAACGTGATGTTTCATGTATGAATTCAAATGGAGCATGTGAAAGAAAACCATGAAAGGGGGTCCTTAATTTAGGACCCGCTTTGATGGCCCAACTTTATTTTGTAGCAGTATGAGGGAGTTCCTTTAGAGCAATCAATCACGTTTTTGAAAAAAGCACAAGGGAGGGCTGCAGATGTGGGAGGTAGGCTTCTGACGGCACTGACATCTGTGAGGGACGGAGGTCTCTCAGAGCAGGAAATGACTTGACCTTCCCTGTGGGAGACTGGCCCACCCCGGCAACAACCCCCACAGCTCTGTACATCCTGGGTCACCGCCAGCACCCACCAAGAGCAGGGATCAGCAGCACAGAGGCAGGGGAGAATAAATCTGTGGGTCCACGATTGACTGAGGCCTTTGAAGAGACTGCATGTTGGATATTTTATGAATATTATGAAATCTTACATTTCTGTAATTTGTTACTGTGCCTGACTATCTAGTGAAATCAATCAATTCGGCTTTTTCATTATTATTCTTTAAGAACTTTTCACAGGATAAAACCCCCCCAACCGCACCCATCATTATAAAATCAAAATATATCACAAAAGACGAAGAATCAGAAATGAGGAATTGAGGAAACATGTTCATAGTTAAACATGTACAACATCTCATATTTAATCCTGTTTTTTTACCTTTTTATAATGTTATTCACAATATTTTTTCTATATTGTATATTCACAGATGATTTATTATTTACTACCTTTATCTTAACTGCCTTTGCAGCTGTCATACAGTAAATTTCCCCATTGTGGGACCAATTAAATACTATCTTTTCTTATCTTATCTTATCTTATTATAGTGATGAGTAAACACCGGTGACTAAAATACTATGAATGAGAGAAAAAAATAAATATCAGTAATACAGTAAGCAAAGTCAAGTTAATAAAGCTAATAATAAGGGTATACGGAAGAGGTAAAATTTAAAAATTATAAAAATGGATAAATGAAGACTATCGAAGTTAGTTAAGAGACAAACTCAAACAGGTTTTCCTGGTTAAATAAAGGTTATAATTTCCTTATAATGAATTGATTGTTTAAAAAATCATTGTTAATGGATTCAAAGTGGCTCCAAATCAAAATGAGAGCTACAGACTTGTGTCACAACAGACGTCAGGTTCACCCTTTAGGTCACATGCAACCAATCACTTTGTTGCCCAACAGGAAGTTAATTGAACAGCATATTTGATCAAAAGGATGAGTATTCCTTTAAGCAAACAGGTGTTACTGGTCATTGACAGACTGTGGATGATTGCAACACTAAAAACACGTGATGTATTTATTTAGTGGGTTTTTGCTATAGGTACAAGGCACTCCTTACATATACAACCATTTGTGGATTTTAATCTTCAAAAACAATAGCAATGGGAAAAGAGGTCACAGGGACATATGGAATCTTTGTACGAGGTGGTCATTTTATTTAGCACTTTAAAGTATTTCATTTATTTATTGATTGCTCAGTGTGATGTGAGCTCTGTGGTCAAAATTTGAAGACAAATACGGACATACAAGACAATACAGACGACCTATGCGACACAGAGGCTTCAAAACAACAGTAAACACATTCACCATGTCCAGGCAGCCAGTTTTTAAACTTGTTCCTCTCAATCATAGCAATGACGCCAGCCACGTACACACTCTGTGACTCCCACACAGGTCAAACCAAAGCTGTTACTGTGTTATAAAGGGCAATTTCCCATACACTAACTTTTTACAGCACAGATAAACAAATTAAATTTGGATTCTGGAAGCATTTTAACTGTTAACAGAGATACTTTGCATTTATTTAACAAACAAAAAATCTTGAAGATGACAATCTGTCTTTATGATTTATGATCATTAAAAAATTAAAGGAAATGCTATACACAACGGAGAGAAGAAGACATTTCCTCCATAGAGCCTTGAAGTAGTCACATGTCTATCAGGGATTTTCACAAACTTTCCATCCCAGTGGCAGTGAGGACACGTTTTTTTTGGATAATGACAGACACACCTGGGGTGATTTTCTGTGTGACTGAAGGCTTCGTTGACCCGTATATTAATCTGAAACCCAAAAGCACTGGCTCGCAGTATCACATCCTTTTAAAACTCCATTAGGAAACCAAACCCTGATTTATAGATTGTAGCTCAGTTTGTAGAGTGAGTCGTCTTTTAACTCAAAGGTTGTGGTTTCGATTCCCGTCCCTCAACTCAAAGGTCATGGATTTGATTCCCAGCTCCGCTAGTCTACATGCCGATGTGTCCTTGGGCAAGACACTTAACCCCACGTTGCTCCTGGCGGCTGTGTTGGCAGCATGTTACTGGGTTTGAAAGATGAGTGATAGAAAATGTGCTGCACATAGATGCACTGTATGAATGGGTGAATGGCAAAACTGTAGTGTAAAGCAGCTTTGAGTGGTCATCCAGAATAGAGAACTGCTATATAAATACAAACCATTTACCATATAAACCTACAGAAACAGTAGTAAAAGAACTAAGCTTATGGTGAGTGACCGTTAACAGAGTGGACTGTAATTGCTTTATGTTCACGCAGCATTTCAATGTTGTGGCTTGTCAAATAAAAGAGCGGGTGTGAACTCCTATTGTAGTAAACTGATTTTAAGCTGATTCAAGAACAGTGCAGAATATTTTCGTATGTTGAAAGTTATAAGTTTAAATCTGAGAATCCATGCAGGGCAAAAAAAACAACTTTATTCTTTAAAAACCCCATTAGTAAATAAATAAATGATCAACAAAATAAATCAATGGTGCTTATTAGACTATTATTGCTATATGTTCAAGCAGCATTTTAATGTTGTGGCTTGTCAGAGCAGACAGTCTGATTTTAAAGAAATGGAAAATGAATGGAAGTGAATGTATGTACTTAAAAGGGACAGCTGTGCAAACGCAGCAGCAGATGTCTTCCTCACAGCAGCGTCTGTGTCACTCTAGACTGTCATTCTCAAACTCTGGTACATGTACCACCAGTGGTACGTGAGCTTCCTCTGGTTGTACCTGGAGGAAATACTTTTCGTATATACCAGTGTATGTGATCAGAGTGGAGCTGATTAAGTTTTTGTGTAGAAAATGAAGTATAAAAAAAATTACAAAAGTATAACAATAATAAATTAAAGGATACTAATAATAATTAGAGTCAACATCTTAATCTAATTTCACTTTACCAGTGTGTGAAGTATATGTGAGAAAGAGGAGGATGATGAGAGAGCAAATTCTCTTATTGAGAATAAATCTGCCTCCTGTGAAAAGTCTGTAACTGACTTTACACCACTGTATTTTAATGTTGGTGATAATGGTGTTACTTTGAGAGCTCAGTATTTTATAGTTTAAATAGTACACACATTTTAATGATGTGGCTTGTTAACAATATAAAATATAATGCATCATTATCTATGAATATATTAAATCTAAAGTCTAAGTCTGTCCCGTATTGTCAGAAGAGAGGGAGATAAAAATGAAATGTGGAAAGAAATGACACCGAATCAAGTCACAAATATTTACTCTCACGCACAAAAACCAAACATCTATCAAAGTTTCCTCTTTTCCCCATGGTTTAAATTTTAGGGTGAATTTCCCTTTAAGGCTGTGGGCTGGGGGTGGAGTTTCAGTAACGCGCTCGTGCTGCTGGCTGCGTTTATAAGCAGATGTGGAAAAGCGCGTCATCCAGATAGAGAGAAGAGTTTCTCCTCCTGCTTCCGCTGCTGCTGCTGCTGCTGTTGTCTGTTGGTTGTTGACAGGACTAGGATGTAGCACATGTGTCAGTGCTGACGGGAGTTTGGCAACATTTGAACTGACAGCGTTTATTCTCACACTGGACTGTAGCAGAGAGACTGATGGAGGCTTCATCTGCATTTTCACGGTAATCACTTTTTCCACCTCAGCCGTGAAAAAACGTGTTTTCTCGGGAGCGGTGTTCTTCTGTAATGTGCGCTCACGTATTTAAACTTTACATTAACGCTGGTTTATTTTCTACCACTCAAGAGAACCAGTGGTGCGCAGTGGTGGCCCTAAAGTCAATATTTGACTTATTTTTACGTATACATTTTTTTGAGTTGGACTGTGTGTATCTGTGGAGATTATTAGTCTGTGTGCAGCGGGAGAAGCTGCTCCTCTGAGCCGATGCTCGGCTCCTAATGTCCGCTTAGACAAGTCGTGGAGGCGCGATGGTGTTTTAGTGGGAGCGCTCGGTTTATCCCTGGTTAGCCGCTAGTCGGCGCTGGAGACGGAGTCAACTATGCCATTATTCCATTAAATAAATGTAGTTGGGGATTTTTGTACTGGACTGTACATACGTGGAAAAACAACACAACATGTGTTAAATTAGGCTACTATTGTTTTTTATTTTCCATTTTTGCATCACCATAGTGACCTTTAACAAACGTGAACAATAAAAATAACAACAATAATAATAACAAAATATATGTATATATATATTTAAATAAAATAAAACAGCATTGACAATTTATGACTCATGCCATCCTGAAGGAAAATGCTGAACATTGTTATCAGGATATCAAATTGTTTCCTTCCCATTACATTTATGACAGGTTCAATAAATATCCCCCCGCAGTTTAAGTCAGGTTATTTTAGTTTATAATATGCAGGCAGTTTCATTTAATGGCTGTAAGTGAACATGTTTGAGTAAATGCAATTTTGGATCCTATCAAAATATATATTTTTTAGACAAATGTTGGACGACAGGCTTTTACAATATTATTTCCAAATTGATAATGCACATTTGTGAAAGACTGAAGCGATTTAAAGTTGATTTAAAATGTATTGGAGCAAATTGTAAAATGTAATGAGGATAATCAACACCTACTGAAAGAACTTTACAAACCAAATAGGGCTTATAATAATGATTCATATCATAACAAGCTGCATGACCGTTATTGAGTAAACTACAATATCGTTTATGAAGGAACTGAGTCAGATCAAACACCAATGATTCACCGGCATCAGTCTCACTATGAGGAGGATTTAAGTCTGTATTCAAAGAGTCTGATTTTTTACTTAATTTTTTTTAAAAGGATACAAATAGAGTGCAGTGTAGTACGGTATATTAGGCAGAAATTATTAGAGCCTTAGAGTAAAAGGTGAATAGTAAATCATTCAAAGAATAAATCTTTTTACAGTAATTTATATTCATCCAATATATGGATGAATGTGAGGTCTATTGTCATTTTGGTCATGGATGTACAAGTCAGTGGTGTAAACTGTGCTCATATTATAGTCGTACACAAACACAAGAGTTTAAGGATCAGTGTTTTTGCAAATGATCTTTAGTCGCATATCTTTTTCACACTATTTTTAGACACAGGCCTAAATGTGGGATCATGCCTCTTGGATGGATCCCATGAAGATGTATTGCACTGAATTCTGCTTATTTGGGGAATTTAATCCCTCAGCCTTGTCACTGTCTTGTCTTTTGCAGTTTCACATTTGACCTATTGAAAGCTGGTCTGAATTGTTAGTAGACATAAGGCTTTGTAAAAAAAGTTTTTATAAAATTCATTTTATAACATTTATTTTATTCATTTGTTTTCGTTCAAATCAAGGTTTAAATTGTTGAGAACTGGCCTTTCATGTCAAATCCAACAGCATCTATTTCAGTATCCCTACACCAGTCTGTGGTTTATTTAGCCAGGAGAGTTTAAAGCAGCAGGCGATATAAAGCATACACCTCATGCCAGCACTGTCTTTAAATCATCCGTGAAAATCTTTGAAAGGCCTTTTGCGTGAAAAAAAAAGTGAGGTGTGAGGACAGCCAAGGACAACTCACCAAGGCTCCCTCATGAGATAAACAAACAGCTTTTTTTTTACGCCACGGAGGTTTTCTTCCAACAGTGTCAATATGTGACACGGGCCCATACCTTGGCCATGTCTGCTTGTCTCCATGGTGTATCTTCAGTTCTAACCTCATGGGAGAGTTTGCTTGGAGAGTTTTCAGGCTTGTTTCACTGCAGACCAGAGTGACACAAAGGCCCATTCATGACCTAGAGTGGCTTCATTCATGAACACTGAGTAATTGCCGGCAGAATTCATAATTGTTCAACGTCTTCCATCTCCGAGGTTCACTGGTGGAAGTGACGCCACAGTCGGTTGTTTTAAGGATGACATGAATATTCAAATAGATTCATGGGTCGCTGTGTTTTGTTTGTTGTGTGTGTGTGTGTGTGTGTGTGTGTGTGTTGTATGCATGCGCTGCATTGTTTACTTCCCACATTGACTGTGTGTGTGTGAGTACATGTATTTGTTACCTCTTTAGGACCTTTACTGGTACAAACACTCACCTTGTCAGAACAAGTAGTCTTCATGGAGACCATGAAGGTTGGGTGGATTTCTAATTAGCAGGTCATTTGCTGCATGGTTCAACAGACAAAGGACATATTAGGGAAACTATACAGTATCTTCAATTCAGAGCATACATTTTATTGTGAATTGGAGCTTTTAGTCTAGTTAATACAGTCTTTGTGTTTGTCTGTGTATGTCCATTATAAATGATTGTTTAAAAAGCTAGAGTAGCATTCTGCACAATAGTATGTGTAATATGTTAAGAATCACCTTCTAAATCCTGGAAAGGATCAAGTACTTTTCTGCAGTACTGACACATGAGCCTCACTCAGTTTAAAACCTCTTCACATGTCATATGGTGTGGTTAACCCAAGCTGCTCCTCTGACCTTCCACTCTGTCAGTATACACCTGCATCACCCATGCCTGCAAAATGAGTCAGAGGAAGAAGAAACAACAACTCCATAGTTCTCAGTGATAATGTGACAGCGGTTATTATTGTGGATATTTAACTTTGGTCTCACTTTAAGAGGTTGTTTAGATGATGTGATTGGTGAAATAAATGACATTAAGCTTTGCCCCTTTTTTAAAAAAAAAAAAAAAAGAAAAATTGGAAGGATCGCTACATACAATGATGCTAGTGGATATGCTTGCAGCTACTCTTTTGTCATTTGACATCTGACATATAAACCCAGGACTAAACTTTTTTTTTTTTTTTTGAACAGTGGGATTGGGGTATAAGATAGCAAACTGTTCTTTATTTCTTTGCCTCGAAAAGCTGCTTCAGAAATGCAATGCAAAGATGGTGGTCTACATGAAGCAAGGGCCTTGCCTAAAGTGAGCAGAATACAATATCGTATGTGCTGTTAGACTCTAATAGACCTTTTGTTGTTGTTGTGGTCCATTTTTGTGAAAAACTAAATCCAAATGAAAGTCAAACCAAACTTGATCAAATAAGTAGCAGTAGTAGCTGTATTTGTGGTGTGACTTTCCCTTGTAAGTTCCAGTGAGTTATCTTTAAACAAATCTCTCCTCAAGTGATTACATATTAGGACTCCCAGCCAAATCAAATGAACCTTTCCTGTAAGTGTGTGTGTCTAACTGCAGTGCTTTGGTGTGCCGTCCCAGTGGAGGAGTTTGTCACTCAGCATCACAGGAATGCTGCACAATTAGTCCCTGTTCTAAGGGTGGATACTGCAGGGCTTCATGGTCACAGAGAGGAAGGAGGGTGAGGAGAGCTGTTGCCCTCCCACATCTGACCCAGAGGTTGTGCAATAGCCTGCTCATCAGAGAGGCGGCTTGAAGCTGCAACCACAAAGGGATACACATGGCAGCTGCCGGAGCAGACTGAAGTAATTTACTGGGCTTTTGTGTGTCAGTTGTTTCCTACAGGCTCAGCTAAACAATGCAGTGTTTCAGGAATGTACGACATGTACTGTAGCAAGGAGTCATGACGAACGTAAAAAAAAAAGTTTATTTATTCAGTTTTGTCCCAGTACAGGCAGCCTTTATTTGGAGTAAGAGTAATGGTACATGTTATCTTGTACAGTACATAATAGTACAATGATAGCTGTGCTGTATTGATAAGATAAATCATTTAATCTGAGGTGATATTTGTGCTTTGAGCCTGTCAGTATCAGAGGGCTAACCTGCCTGGTAGGCTGAGAGCACACAGCTGTGTCAGCTGGAGTGCATGTTGTTCCAGATGTGCATGGTTTATGTGCTCTTTTAATTAGCATTTCAGGCTGCTGATGAAGGTGTGACCTGAACAAATGGATGATGTGCTGAAATGCAAAAGCCCAAAGGGATTCATGTAACCTGCAGTTACAAGGTGGTAATGAATCTTCCCTTTCTCCCCGACAGCTCACCACTGGCCACAATGTCCTTATGATGGGTTTGAAGGAGCTGATTCGTGCTGGAGTTTTACTGAACAGACCTTTGTTCATTTTTAAGAACAGACTTGGATTTCTACACCAGCATGGCCTGGAGTCAGAACAACTACTGGGGACAGCAAGACCACAACAGGTACACACTGACTCACAGATGAAACACAAATATTATAATGTTATAAAATATGAGCACCTGCTTTTATTTAAGGATATCTAGCTTTCACTTGCATTTACTTCAGATTAGTCCCAGAGTTAGTCCTCTTATTGTTTCCATGTGTGATCACATTTCATGATATTCTTTGATAGAGTCATTTCAATATAAATGGCCTCCAGACTGAATCTGTACACTGTGCAAAGTTCTCTATCTAAGAAAAGAAAGTGGAGGGATCACTCTTTCACAATGAAGAGATATGAAACAAATGTTTTATGTACGTTATGTGAAATTGATGACAAATATAATTGAATAGTATGGAACAAAATTGAAATGATAGGTAAATAATGAGCAAAGACAGGTGAAGAATATGTTTTAGAGAAGAAGTTACTTGCAGCTGGTGTTGTATAATGTAAACAACACGCGGATCAACAGAACACATGTTCCGTTAAAACATATGTCATGCGTGTGATTTCACATATAATGACTTACTCATGACAGGTTATGTGCAGGAATGATTTACATACATGAACACCTCTGTCAGGATTTCTCAACCTCTGCTGCTTTACAGAGTGTGCGTTGGCCTGAGTGCTGACATGGAACACAACCTGCCGGAGCTTCAGCAACAGCAAGTGGTCAAGGAGTTTAACTGTGAGTATTTTACAATTTGCATTTTGCCTTTGATGTGTAACATTTGGTGATTTGTGTTGTTGTTGATGTTATTCTTCTGCGTCTGTTTGGTCTTCAAGAACAGAAACCATGCAGCATTATTTCTATGCTGCATCCTTGATCTGAAAACAGTCTGCGTCAAGCAATCCTACTAGAAGTGACTGAGGGAGCGCTTGTGTGCATACAGCAGCAGCACAGGGACGAGAAGGCCAGAGGCATTTATCTCGTCTGAACGACCAGATTTTTTAGCTGTAGAATACATTTGCTGCCATCTTGTTTGACTGCAGCAATGTTGCTGTTGCCTAGAGCTGCAACTAACAGTTGTTTTCATTATCGATTAATCCGTTGATAATTTTCACGATTAATCGAGTAATTTTTTTGCCCATAAAACATCAGAAAACGTTAAAAAATGTTGATCATCAAACCTGGAAATGATGATGTGCTCAAATGTCTTTGTTATATGGAGCAAAGAAAAACAAAGAAAATATTCACATTAAAGAAGCTGAAACAATCTTCAAAACGATCAATAATCGATTATCAATTAACTATTAATTTAGTAAACGGTTAATAATTGATTAATCAAGTAATTGTTTCAGCTCTACTGAAGAGCCTCCATCTGTTTCGACATAAATCAGAAGCTTCCTGTGTGGAGCGCAGTAATGTCGCCCAGCAACACAAAATCTAAATAACACTGAGCTGATAGGTTCAATCAGCATTTCTGGAAACTCATTTGACAATGGTTTTAATCTTTTTTAAAGTTTTTAAGTAGAACATACCTTATAAACATGATTAACAGTAAAACTGAAATAAAATATGCCAATAAATTAAATTATTAACAAGCAGATGACAGACAACTATTTTTGTTGTATCAATTTTCTAAATATTGTGATCATTTCAGGTTCTCTATAAAAAATATATATGATAAAAGAACTACATTCTAAGGTTGTTATCTGCTTGTAAATGCTGTTTAAGTAATAAAACAGGATGTAGGCAGGGGTTTAGGTGAGTTTGTCATCACTGCACTCGGAGGTTTAGCAGAGGAGAGCAGAGCGCACGAGGAGGGGAGTCTATCACTCCCTGGTCACCAGCTGTTCCTGCAGTCTGGGGCACGTCGGATGTTTCCACAGAGAAGGTTATGGGAAGCTCTGTTAAGATTATGGACTGGCCTGCTGATAATGACGATTCCTGAGTTAATCAGGGTGTTGTGGCTGATGTTTGACGAAGAGGGTGATAGGTTAAGCGGGTTGTTTTCGAAATATCTTTACTCTCGTTTCCTGTGAGATACCTTTATAAAAAACAAAGTAGAGTGGGCAGCCCCATTCTTCCTGGTATTTTTCCCTCCTACGCCATCACTACTCTCTAGTGAAGAGTTGTTTTCCATGTTTCTTCCTCTGAGAGTTGTTTCCTCTCTTATGGAAACAACAGTGATAGCAAAACCTTGTTTCACAAACCAGTGGTTTCTTGTTGTCCAGTACAATTTAGGATGTCATGAGGACATGGTTTTAACACACAATTGTTATTTCCTTTCCCAGCCAATATCTCCCTCACACAGCCGCCTTTCTACTCCGATACCTATCCCCTAATGTCTGATAACACACTACAGCCCCAAGAGGGAGACCAGGTGGTCCCTTCTTCCCAGAGACGTACAGTGTTGGGGGGTATCCAGAGGGAACCCAAACCCCTGCCACCTCTTCCTGACCATGAGGAGTTAATGTCAGATGAAGCAGCTGATAATGAGGTGGAGTTTTTTACTAGTGACCGACGGCGCCTTTTGCCTAGAAGCTGCCCCAAAGCCGTGTCCAGAGGCAGTAACAGAGACTATGGTCAAGTCAATCACGCCTACCTGGAGAGGCTGGTGGAGCCAGTCCCAGCTATTGCCTTCTCCTGGCCAGGCAGACAGGACAGACCCACAGGTAGAGGAGGTGGGTTTGGAGCCAGCAACTGGGCACCAGCTCTCCACAGAGAAGACCACCAGCCTGTGGGGCCAGCAGCTGCAGATCCTTTGTGCTGCAAACAACCAGAGCAGCTGCAGTCATCCAGGCTTCGCTTTTCTTTCTCAGGCCCTGCTTTTCCACCAAACAGCACCACTGCCACAACCTGTCCCACTGAGAAGCCACAAATCCCTCCTCGTGTCCCACTTCCACAAAAAACTTCAGCTCAATTTCAGACTCTGAGTGGCAACGAGGAAGACAGGCCTCCCAAAATTCCTCCGAGGGTCCCTTTGGTCCCGCCTTGTCCACCCCGTACCCCGAGCCCAAAAAGTCTTCCTATCTATATCAATGGTGTGATGCCTGCCACTCAGAGTTTTGCTGCTAACCCGAAATATGTGAGTAAGGCATTACAGAGACAGCACAGTGAGAGGTCGCCACCTGCAGCTCAGTTTTCTCCCTGCATTGTCCCCATCCTGAAGGATGGCAGACAGGCCAGTGCCACTCACTACATCCTCCTGCCACCCGGAGGCCGACCAGCGCACACGGAGCGACGAGAAAGACTACAGAGTGAACCAACGAGGATGGGACGCACCAGTGTTTGGCAGAACCGATAGAAATGCTTATACTATGAGGTCTGAACATTTTACCAGTCAGTATTTCAGCAATGCGTCCTTCAGTTCAACCCAGGAAACATCCTAACATTCCAGTGTTGTCACTAACCGGAGAAATATTCACCTCCTGTAACCATTTTACATTTAGTTTGAAGGGGTGCTGCACTGATGTCATAGGGAAAACATCTCATCACTCATTTGTGACCCTGACAGCCACACGATTATCATCATCACTACAAGAAACTGAGATTATACATTTCTATAATTACTGTATGTACGAGCAGGGCTTGTACTTGTATTTTTTATGACTGTGCTGCTTTCAATCTGAAGTATGATGTATTGATAGATTAACTGTTTTGCAGAATCACAATAATGATTAATAGTACATTTGAGGGAACAATGTGGCTAACATTGCAATGACAGAAGTTTTGAACTACTGTGATATTTAACATTTCACCTGATGAAACTTTCTTTTACGACGTTTCACTGGCATTTATTTACAGTTTCTATTCCTTGCGCTCACATCCAAATTGGATGAGAGCGCACAGCTCTCACAATGGAATGTTTTCACTTCAAAGATAAAACACAATACATTCTAATTCTAGAAACCCCAACATTGATTAATTTACTATATTCTGTCATGTGATCCAATTGTAATTTCAGAATATGTGACTGAAACCCGCTGCCACACAGGTCATTTTAATGCACGTATGAAGAGAACAGAAGGCAACAACTGAGTCATCAGGGTGTGTGTGTGTGTAAAAAAGAAAAAAGGGCCTTCATTACCTCCGTCGACATGCATTTTGTTTCATGTAACTCAACATGATTTGAGTTCTTTTTGATTTTGATTTAATTCTCTGCTGGTTGTTGATTATGGCCCAAGGAAGAAATGAATAGATATCAGTGGTGATCCACAGATCACAACTCCACGAAGCGACCTTAGTGGAGGTTTGTGCTATTTAATTATGATCAGTTGACAAACACTAATGGAGCTTGATCATTAAGGCAAACCAATGAACAACGTATATGACTTAAGCTCAAATACTGCATATATGGTCAAATAGGTAAAGACAGGACAGTGATTGATCCCTCCTGTCTGTGTGCAGACATGGAAATCATGTTACAATGGTGCGGACCCACATTTATAGTCTTTGTTACACCATTGGGTTGGAAGTTCTCATGAAGGCTTGGTGACAAATTTGACCTGAGCAAAGGCAGTTTGCAAGTTCATAATGCTGTTGTGTCAAAAGTTAATCATTGTGTGTTTTTTTAAAATCTATTTATAGAAATTAAATAACTTATTAATTATATGACTTGTTCATTGCAATAAATTATTTTAACAAAATGGGTTCTACTGACAATTTTAAGTCAAACATCAATATGCAACATCTTTCCAGTGTTACTGTGCCATTGGTATTAAAAAAGAGAACATTAAAGAATATGAACTTAACATTTACTTTAATAAGTTTAAAATAGATTCTGAAATTCACATTTTCTGTCTCTGCGTGCTTTTGCTGATTTATAACAGTTGAACACATTTGGCAGTCTATACCAGGTAAGTACAAAACATTATGAACACTCGACCTGCACCATGATGTGTCACACTCGCCTGCATTGAGTGTGATACATTATGTATATCACACTGTTTGTCATTTCAAGGCTTCAATAGTTTTTCCATTGCCAGCTTCTCAGAGAGCAGAAACGATTCAACTGGATTTCTGAAATAAATTTTAATGGCTCAACAATGGACATCGGATCAAAAGCAGCTCACGATTGTGTGCTGTAGGAATCATTGATGTACAAATCATAAAATAAAGGCTACTGTTGATCATTTTCCTTGGTCAATGATGTGATGGTGTAGATGGTAACAGTGCCTTTGGCGGGAGAAAAACCACTCCTTGTCCATGCTACATTTCATCTCACATTTAATAATCAATGTTTATTTGCCAAATGGCATTTAAATATCTCAGCAGGTTTAAACCACACAGCTGTGGTGTTGTTCCAAAGTAAACTATGCTGTAAGTTGTATGTCTCTCTTGCCTCACTTTGACTTTTATTGTCACTCTTCATTGGATCTGTCCAACAAAGCAATAGGAAAAAAAAATAAAATCCATCACTGCTTTTGTTTTGGAAACAAGAAAAAGTGCACAGACAAACAAGTACGCTTCTCTTGACCCAACATTCCACCACATGCTCTGCCTCTAAAAAGGAGGCGCAAAACCAAACAGGACAAAAACTGTAGCACAGTACAAAAAAAAAAACAAGGATCAATCTGTACCGATGCGTTTCAGCATCAGTTTCAAGAAAGGATTTATGATGACACAGTTCAGCAGCTTTGACATCCTGTTGACTGTAAAAAAGAAAAAATTCATCTAAAAAGGCTTTTTGTCCTGAATAGGTTTTGGAGAGCATAGACATGTCAACTGTCACATGTTTACTAACAAAATCTACCATTTAATAAATCCAATTACGTTGCATTAATTTGTCATTAGTCATGTGTTAAACATTTACTCAAAATGCCATGGCACAAAAACAATTATTGTATTATGAAATTATTCCTCAACAAAATAAGTTAAAAATGAACACATAAAACTTTCTAACCCCCTCGTCACCCCCACCCCACAGTCCCCTCACCCCTTTACAATTGCCTGTGGGCCTGATTGAACTGTGACCTTTGCACTTCTACAGGCACGGCCTCAGCCAACTCATCTCCTCGGGCTGAGGTCCTGAAGTTGTGCAGCCCCGGGGCTAACAGACGGGATTTTGACCATGACTTTACCGCCAGGCCCGGTTGAGCAGTTTGACCTCTGCCAGGCGTTTGCTTATCATGGTGGCAAAGAAGAGAGCGAAGAGCACGCTGCTAATGAGCATGTAGTCGTAGTCATCTTTTAGGACGTCAAACTGTTTAGAGGGATAAACACGCGTCTGATAGATGTCAAGACCATATGCCACCACCTAAAAGAAAAAAAGAGCAACCATCATTTCTTTTGTTCAATTTAAACAGAGTAGAAAACAGTGTTTTGGACATAAAACCTATTTTGAAAGTCCAAATAACATTATCCTAAATGCCTCGAGCCTTATGGCCTTTAGTAGTGAGTATATAATTCAAAACAATA
Organism: Solea solea; assembly: GCF_958295425.1. Lineage (NCBI taxonomy): Eukaryota > Metazoa > Chordata > Actinopteri > Pleuronectiformes > Soleidae > Solea > Solea solea. Next base: position 16,064,420 of record NC_081144.1, on the reverse strand, counting down.
ACATTAATGATCAGGATACGATAGTCAGAACAGAACCACAGTTGGGGCTTAATTTAGGTCACTAAATGAATCAGTTTTTCCAGTCTTGTACATGTATGTTTTATATAACATGCATAAATTAAGTACTGATTCATGTAATAATCATATCCTTGGAAATGTCTCAAAATATTCGCTCTTACAGAGATGGCAGTATAAATAAAAAAAGTTTGCTCTGATCACAATTTTTAGTGTGAATCGGGTCACGATAGTTTGTCATCTTTAAAATTTGGGAAACACTGTTTAAGAACATAATATGACATATGGCTGTATATACTTTGGTTAAGGAAAAAAAAGTCTTTCATTATTATTGTGGCCGACACAGACATGTCTAAAAAATATCAGTATTTATCAGCATTGTGATGGAAGACTCACCAGGCAGGTCGACTCGAGCCCAGAGGGAGCGGTGTAAATCCCCCGTACTCTTGATACGGTCTGATTATAGTTGATGAACCACTCTGTACGGATTGGTAACTCGGGCGCATATGGTATCAGGTTCTCTTCACTGGAGATTAAGTGAAAAGGTTAGACTGATTTAGAAAAAATTATTATCACCAGCGAAACTGTGGAGCTGAATCTGACTGAAGGGCTCACCGGATTTGCTCAGACACTATTTCTGGTCTACGAGGGTCAAGGAACATCTTGGGTAATGACAAAATCCCTCCCGATGATAAGCCAACTGTGACAAAGCAAACCCAAAGAAACATTAATCAAGGCAATGGCTTTTTATGGTTATGAGAAAAGCCCAAATATTCTCAAAACTATAACAAAAACATATTTGGCAAACTGCGACTGCATGCAACATACTGAGCAGATGACGACTGGTGATGCCCTTCTCGGTCAGAGTGGCCTCAATGGTAGAAATAGAGGCTGGGAAAATATAGGACTGCTGCAACACCTGAGGAGCATGCGGCCGATCCAAAGAGCTGAACACAGTGCTGTTGTACATCTCCATTCCTTCATACAGTTCAATTACAGAGAACTCGTTCCTGCGAGACTTGGTGCTCCAGTATTCGTACTGTGGCATTAAAAAAAAAATACAAAAAACAATTTTAGTGGTCCGAACATTTGACCTCTCAAGTCTTCACCTGTTGCATGTGTTCAATGCTCAGTAACAAGCTGCCATGAGCAGACACCATATTCTAACTGAACCAAACGACAAAACAAAGACCTTCACTTTTCATATACATATTCATGCCCTTTAGTCCGATCTAAAGCGATCACCGATACTTACCACCACCCAGTTTTCAGAGTGAACAACATGCACCGGTCCTTTGGCCTTTCTCTGAATGGCCTCGTGGAAGATGCGACCAGTCACACCATCAATCAATAGGATCCCGATAAAGCTGCGCTCCTGATGCAAATCTGTGCTCTCAGTAACCACGGCCAGTAGATTAGGGTTCAAGTACTACAAAAGATAAAATCCATATATTACTAAAAAGCTGAAAAAAAAAAAAAACATATTTTAATTGAAGCCGTACATTAGTTAATGCAGTGTAAATTGTAAAAAAAAAAAAAAAAAAAAGAGGTTCGAAAAAATCCATATTGAGTGAGAGAGAGAGAGAGAGAGAGAGAGAGAGAGAGTCAACATAGCCCAATGGGAGAAACAATGATAGGATGTGCAGCGTTCCTTGGAAAGACAAGTTCTCCAACTTTCCAAGAAACACTACATCAGTGAGACTCTGAAGTGGAAAAGATAAGGCAGAAAACATAACACAATCCAGCACAAATATGAACTTCTCAACACTCACTCCATACCCCAGTGTTAATGAGGTTATAGGAGAAGTTACTGTACCTTATAAAGGACACTACGGTCTCCCATCACTCTGCCCTGGGAGTGCACATGCTCATTGGGTCTTTTCCCTTTCACAGACACAATGGTCTGAACATCAGCTGGGATGATGACCTCCCAGATCAGCTCAGTGGACAAGTCCTGAGAAGGAAAAAAAAATCTAATTCATTTGTGTTTTCCCCAGTCACTCAAGTGGAATTTAAGAATGATTTGCAGTTGTATTTTATATATAACTGTACATTCAACCATATCATGCATTAAGCATATTATGTTAACTGTATCTAAATGTTTTTCATTACTTGAATATTTAGTCAAATCATCACTATAGTTTTAGTCAATGAAAGTAGTGCAACCACTGCCAACCAAGGCCTGATGATGGCAAGGTTTTCTAAAACCTGAGCAAAGCTTTTTCAAGTCGTGATGTGAACAGAACTTTTAAATCATGCAGGAGACAATTATTCAACTTGCCGTTCGTAGCCTGTAGCCAGAAAGTCGGCCCTGGCTGGAGTCAACAAGATAAAAGAATATGGACGAAGCCATCTCCTGAAGCTGCTGCAGAACATTCTTTGTAGAAGGAAAAGCAGACACCTGGGGAAAAATCAGTAGAATGGATACATTTTTTGACAAACATTTTCTGTTAAGCCAATATTTTTCACCCAGAGCAAATCCTTTCTCTCTAGTCAATTTCTATACAGGACAGACTTTTTGTCTTATGTCAGCTGATGGCTGTGGATACAAATTGCTTTAACACACAATATAGCATATGAGGTATATCGCAGTTCACAATGTTGATCTGGTTTCCTGTTGGGCACTGACCTTGTACTGATCATCGACAAGAAGTAAAACCTTTGCATAATCCTGGTCCATGAGCGGCAGGATGAGAGACTGAAGTATTGGCTGAGGCAGAGTTGGAGGTGTGATATGACTCTTCTTTCCAAAGATGGGGTTAAATACATGAAGTGTGGCTAGGCCTGTGTCCTGATGAAACAGAAACAAAAATGAGGATAAACGATAAATGGCATAAATAAAATAAATACACACCTCAAGGTTAGATCGTTACATAGTTTTTTTTATTCCAGTGGTGGTAAAAACAGGAAAAGATAATTATTCCTCTTTTACTCTTGTTATTAAATACCTTGTCTTTGATGAGCAACGTGCACTGTGGGGGGTGAGGAAAGTGCGCAGTGGTTCGTTGCACCATTAGTTTGAAGGCCGCATGAGCCGGAATGTTGTCCAGGTTGTGTCTCCATAAAATACTGCCAGTCTTGCTGTCAATCCCAAAGAGCTTAACACAAAAGAAACAAGGGATAAAACGTGAGTTTCTGCTAGATCTGATACAGTTTATCTACAAGTGTGTAATTGTACTTTTGTAAAATAATCTAGTTTGACCAAAGCTGTACAGCACAGCTCCTCCCATACAAACTACTGAAATATAACTAAATTAAAGGATAAGTCTGTTTTCATACCTTCCCAGATGCAGTTACCATGACCATCATCTTCTGCAAGTTGAACTCATCTCTGGAAAGGTTCTCAATGGTCACGTCATTTTTAACCTGACTGCGAGGCTTCCGTGCATCGTAGAACAGTTTCCAGAGATGGGAGATCCAGGCTTGTAGCAGGATGAACTGAGAGGAGAGCCTCTTCAGCACCATAGACAACAGGCCATCTGAATGAATAACAGCAAGGACACAGATGCAGCTTTTATTGTCTTCCAATGGATTCAGTTCAAATAGTGGATGTAATGTCACAACCATGACTTATTAGATCTATGTTGCAGTGGACATCGCAAGCAAATCACAGGTGTAACTCAAAACATTAAATGTCTCTATTGATCACTGATCATGACGTACAAACTAAAATACAGTAAATGGTACCGGTCAGGCAGCAAATTATTGTTGTATCATTATTAAAACTACATTAACAAACTGCAAAAGTATTATGTGACTAAACTTTAGTGAAATCAAGTGAAGGGTTGTCTTAGAGAAGGGTTCAGTGGAGGTTACATAGGATTTTCATCAACAGGAGGAGACCCTAGACTTAAATCAGGTGATACTGAGTACAAGCAGATAAGTCAGTTACCTTGAATGGCTGAATCCAAACGCAGCAATAAAAGCAGGACAAAAAAAAGAAGAATGTGACGCTAATAGCAAACAAGTGATTGATTATCCCATCATACCCAACTTATGTCCATAGAAATAAATGATGATTTAAATGATTGAATCATAAATGTTAAAATGATGAAACATGAGAATTAAAAACTCCTCCAAATGATACATACTGTAGATGTTTGAACACTAATGCACAGCAGACATTGATGCTTAAAGATCAACACTCTTGAACAAAAATAAGGAAGGAATTTTTGGTTTGACATTTACCAGCCTTTTTGCCAAACTCTCCCTCCAGCTCTGCTTGCGTTCCTGTGAGGGGCAGATCCACCATTTCCATTGTCACCACATCTGACAGGGCCTCCTCTCTTGTCCATATTACACGCCCTGGAAAACAAGACTTATTGTTGTTCTTTCCACACCCTGTGACACTATGTAGTTTATCCTGACGCTTTCTCTGAATTATGAAATGATACCGTTTTCCACTCTTAATGTCTGTGGAAAGGGGCAGGACTATGTGTACAATACTTATGAAAACTATGAGCCCATTTGTGCTCCACACTGTGGTTGTATGGTGACAGCATTGATGATTATGAAGTCAACATACACCAAAATGTTATCATAAGGCAAAGCACAGCTTAAATTTCTTTTTGCAATTTAGAAAAAAAACAATTGATGTAAAACAGCCCGAGGATAGAATCTTCAAATTAATCAAAACTCATTTATGATTTTCTTCAACAAACCATATGTAGATAATAATAATGATGTCCACATCCACTTAGCATAATTGGAGGATCTTACTAAATTATATCTCTTATTTGATACTAAGAGCAGGTATTGCTTTTTCTCTGGCGCCCCTCAGTGGTAGAATCAAAACTGACACCGTTGCAGCCAGCACCACTTCAGATACCATTAACATTAGCACTCTTTTAACATTGATATACTTCCTTGTTTGGTCCTCCATACCTGGCTGTTGTATGAATGTAAGTGTGTGGTCCTCTGTCTGCACCATAACCCTGTAGCCAACAGAGTCGTCTTTCTTGAGAAATGCCTGTACATGCAGCTGAAAGACAGAATAAACACAACTCATATTAGAAAATCATAAAGTAATCATTTTCAGCTTCGCATAAAAGCCCTGGTTGCATGACCAACCACAGAAGAATCACCAAAGAAAAATAGACATACCTTCTCTGGTTTCCCACCATTAGGATCCATATTAAATATCAGACCTGTGTCCAGAAGTCTGCGTCCAGATTCTGCACTAAAGAGATTAACACTGCAAGCCTATGGGAAGAAAAATATAGTAGTATTTTTTTGAGGCGGTTACAAAAGAAATTGATTATTATCAGTATACTTGACATTTAAAGATGCTTTGATTTAAGATCAAAAGGTCAATCAACCCATAAAGGTCACAGGTCTGATAGACAGATACACAGCCATGTAAAAGGACATTCATCAAGGACAAAAGATGACAAATAAGAAATATACCATAAACACATAGAAAGTACAACTGCCAACCACAAAAATATGATTCCTCCTTCACTCACAGTTTTATTCTTGGGTGACATGACAGCAGCAATTGTCTTCTCTCCAGTGGTAGCAAAGGAAACCAGCAGTGCCTACAAAGCCAGACAAATCAAATACATCATCATTCATTTTCTCTTCTGAAAGCTTAAATTCAAAACTGCAATTTCCATATATTGTACATTGAAAATTGCACATTGAAAATTACACTTTTAACATTAAAAAATACCATATTTTTAAATGTAGGAACCTGACAATACAGTGTGATTTCTTCTTGAGTGATACCCTGATATTTTTTTGAAAGATTTTACCAACCCAATTGCCCTTATGCAATGGTAATTGAAGCTTTTATGCAGAATTGCTCATAATGCAGTGGTTGTCAATAAATAAGCTAACACAAAGATAACATTGACTTACAATAAGGTGCATATCAAAAAGCAATCTGGATTGTAGTTGTCATTTATGGTCGTTGAGATACAAGTGCAGAGTAAAAAAAAAAAAAAGTAAAAAAGTACATACTGGCTTGAAATCCCTGAGTGTAACTATCAGACCATCGTTTAGCTGGAGAAGCAGGTAATGTTCTGGCCCAAGATGAAGTAAAAACTCTGACAGTGGCGGACGAGCTGGATTGGGCTGAGTGGACACAAGTGCTGGTTGGAAGCCAGGGGCAGTCTGGAGTCCCAGTGACTAAATAAAGACAAAGAGGAAGAGGAGCATTTAAACAGAGTAATTAATAATTAATAATAATTTTCTGGGTTGTTCTTGGCAGTTACCTGCAGAGGAATCTGGGTCATCTGTGATTGTTCATGTAAGTCAAGCATGTATAGGGACACAGTTGCTGAGTCCACACATGTCAACATCCCCTGGCCCACTACTGCACAGCTGGCCTGTATGTTGGATAGCCACGGAGCTTCAACTGAGGCCTAAAGACAAAACAGGCAGTGGTGTCAGAAACAACTTAATAATATATTACTATATCAGTTTGGTTTGCTTGGTTTATTCCATCCAAGTATTATAACAATTATATTTATATTCTAGAAGAGTAAAATAAATAAGGATTACCTGTTTGATAATCTCACCATCCTCCACACTGTAAGCAACAATAGTAATGTGGGAATGAGGAACGACTCCCAGTACGTAAACTTCACCATTTCCACCAGAATACACAGCCTGGTAGTCCACTGTTTCACTGCAGAGAGACAAAGATGATTTTTATTCAGTCACTGTACAGTATTTGATGTAAATACTCTAGCTGGCAAAATAGGTGAAGAGAAAAAGCAACCAAGTGTTGGGGGAGGAATATGCTTACGGAACACCTAGTTTCATCAAGTTTCTACACGTTTCTAAGTCTGTCACTTAAGATAATAAAAAAAGGATAATGTAAGATGCAATGGCCTTAAATGTTGAGAAATTCAAGGTCAATTACCTGTCTGGAAGGTTCTCTATCCATTTTTGATGACCATTGAAAAGGTAGTGGAGAGAAATGGCAGTTTTCTTCAGGACAGCCACGTGTTTCACTGTGTCCTGCTGTCCAACCAAACACGCCGACTGGAAACTAAAATGTAAAACAAAAACACTTACACTGGATCAGAATAAATACATAATAATTTAGTCGCTGCCGCTTTGTGTTATCAAAGAAGTAATCACCTGCCAGAGTCCAGTACAATCTCCCAGTTTAAACCACCAACATTTATCTCCCAGGAGCGCAGCAGCCGGCCATTGCCTACCACCAGCAACGCATCTAGGAGACAGTGTCATGATATATATGCTTTCAGGAAAGGGATTTTAAAAGGTCTTTAAGCACAACATCAATGGCACAATTTACCTTGTCCATGCTGCAGAAAAGCATCAATATTTCCCTCTGGCCCTGTCTTATCCACATGTCGCCAAACTAAAGCAAACAATTATGGTAATTAATATCATTATTAGCATGGACACAGCCCAGTAGAGCTGCATGATACAAATTACTCACGTAGTTCTCCAGTCCTGGTATTGAGCGCAGCAAAAACATTGTTCTCTGTAGCCAAAAGCACCTTTTTTGATGACTGAGCATGTGTGTCAAAATGTGAAAAACGAACCTTGCCTACATATTTTTGCCTCCTGTGAATCACAAGAAATTGGTTGTCAGAGGTTGTATCATCACATGGATTTCAAATCATTGTTATGACAGCTCAAATTAGGGGTGGGCAATATGTCCAAAAACAACATTACAATAACAGATTTTCAAATCAGTTGATTTCGCCAACTGTCACGATACATATCAGACTGACTTTAGCTCCTGAAAATTACAAACACTTGTTAGACAGAGAATCATTTAACACAAATGAGGTAAACCAATTATTGCAACTATATGTTGTGTCTCAGTGTTGTTGCACAAACCATTAACATTATTAATATATATTAAACTTTTGTTTTTACTGCTATTGAAGAAACTTTTATAGCGATATGTAATTCATTACTGCCCAACCTGAGCTCAGATAAAAACAGGAGAATAATGGTGGTTGGGATCAGTTTGGACACAATCCTTACAAATTGGTTTAATTGAATCATCGACTTCATAAACAAAGTAAATACATATTTGAGAATCCATTACAACTGGCCTGATCCCTTATTCAAAGTCTACATTTACGGGTGGGGGTAGCTCAGTGGTTAAGACCAATACCCCGTGTGCAAAAGACACCGTTGTCGCAAGTTCAACTCCACCCCTGGCAGGTTGTACTCAATTCCCTTGTAAGTCGCTTTGGATAAAAGCGTCTGCTAAATGACATGTAATGTAATGTAATGTCATTTATACACCGGGTTGCAGCTGAAGGCTGTGACAGGTGTTAGCATTACCATCCCCATTTCAAAAAACGGCTCAAAAAAAAAAAAGTAGCAGATATACGGGGTTAGTTCATCAGATCACTCTTACCAGTCAAATTTCCCCACTTGATCCTCAAACACGGCCTCGACGGCGATACTCAAAATAATGCATTTCAGGCACAACAAAATTAGCCTCTCCATTGCAGCAGTAGCTTTGACTTGCTCTTCAGGAGAAGGAGGAAGTCGGAAGTAGACTTCCTTCTTTTTGTCTGATGAATTAGAAGTGCTGCCCCCTATAGGCGAGAAGGAAATTGAAGGTTTATGACAACAGTCCTCCATGAAGGCTAAAATATACCTTTTTTTAGAGAAACTGTGTTAAAGACGTATTAACTCAACTGTAGGCTGTGGTGATGTTGCTGTATTTTCATTTTGAATACATTTAGTAAATTTAATAAACCTTCTTCACCTCACTTGTGAATTTCTCTGTGAGATGAATAAAGAATCTATCTATCTATCTATCTATCACTTATGTATTTTTTTCTCCACTGAAGAATTTAAAAAAAAGGATCAGAGGATGTCGCAGAGACTGAAACAAGAGAAACAAAAGCAAAGCCACAGAATTCAAAACACCAAATAGAAGTCAATATAAACAAATGAATAAATATGTCCAAACCAATACAATACAAGTAAGTGGTCTTTTTTTTATTTGGCTTATTATCAAGGGGTTTCATAGATAAGTGGTCGACTTTCTGGGGAAAACCTGGTTCCATGAGAAGAGACAGATTCCATTCAACCCTGGGTGGAACAGCTCTCGAAACTGACCGGCTTTAGAACAAGCAGAAGGCAGTGATCCCACTGCTTTAGAAAATTTCTTCTTGAGTTATTATTATCATTATTATTGTTGTTGTTGTTGTTATTATTATTATTATTATTGTTGTTGTTATTATGATCATTGCCCTTGCTCTGCAGGTACCTGTGAGTCCACGGCTGCATGATTTGATACAGTTGCAAGGCTATTATTGTTATTATTATTATTATTAGAGTGTACTACGACGAGGCTGCATATCTTTGAGTGTCGTTCTGCCAGAGATTTTTCCTATTCAAAGGCAGTCTTTTTGTGTCCACTGAATTGCTTGGCATGACAGAAATAAAATGTATATTCCATAACTAAATGAATTTAATCAACAATCAATGAATGCAATAACAGTGGGAAAAAAAGATAAAAGGATGAAGAGATAGAAGGAAGATGAGGAAGCAAAGTAGAAGAGGCAAAGGACCTCTTCCATTCACCCTAGCCTTCAAAATAAGAGCTCATGTCTTCAGCTATAACTAATTCCTCTACAGACATTTTCCCAAAACACAAAAGTAGAATAATAGTTTACAGTACTTAGAACTGAGATAAAGAACGTTGAACTGTGTATCGTGCTGCAAGAAACAAATTGGCAGTAGAGGAGGTAAAGTAAAAGTAAAATAGCAGGGGGCAGCAGAAAGGCAACTGTCGTAAAAACACCAAAAACTAACCAACATTGGAAAAGGCTATTGCAACACTACAATAACTATAGGTCTTAAGGATTTTTAAGACTTTAACTTACTACATGATGCAGTAATTGCAGAAACTATTCATGTAGAAAGATGTCATATAGAAGATGATTCTTTACAAATCAATGAGATAAAAGTGTAAAAATTGTCCAGTTTAATGGGATTAAATGGCAAGAAATAAAGTCTATTCGGGATGGGCCAATAACATATTCAGCATTGGTATCCATATGATACTGGTCAAAATCACTTGATTAAATATCACAAAATGAACAACATAACTCCAGTACACTCCAAACCCCTCCATGTCACAAATTGTTTTGTAAAAAGATTTCATGGACTGATATTGGTAAATATGCATATATTGGAATTGGTATCAGGTTAAAAAAAAAAAAAAAAAGCCTGAGTCATCTCTTGTCTTCATGATATGTTTGTGTTATGTGTGCAAACAAGCCCGTTATTCCCAAAACTAACCAAATTAATCGGACGATGGCTTTACTTTATGTCATCATTTATCTCTTGGCTCATCTCTTGTGGGAATGTGAGATTTTGAGCGCCCCCGTGTGATTAACTTTCAGTTTCCTCTTCCAGTGGCTAGTTTTTTTCAACGGGATTGCAAGATGGCGTCGAGTGGAGGAGAAGGGGAACAGGAATGGACAGCGGCAGTGCGGCCGCTTTTATCGGCTTCGTACACAGCTTTTGAAACAAAAGACCTACCTCAGCTAATTGGGTCTATAATCAACAGGTAAACCCGCTAAATGTCAATACATTGCCGGTCACTGTTTGCTTAGATTTTGGCTGTGTCCACCCAGGTGTTAGCTGACTGGCTAACTGGCTAACTTAGCTCAGTTAAGTTCGATGGGAAATGTTACCCACTTAGCTAAGTATAGCAGCTAGAAAGCTACATGAGCTAAATAGCACTTGTACTGACTCGGTTGACGTTAGCTAATATGCTAACGTTAGCTAACGTATACAAATTGTTGTTTTGCTTGGCCATGGTGGTAACTCATACGGTTTAAAACGAGGCATAGCCCACGCCGAATGGAGGATTGTCGATAATGTCACACTATTGTCATGTAAACATACACGACGTCAGTGTTATGGGAAGGGAATGTGCTTCATCATTAGCTAGCTAACACAAACATTAGCCACTAAGCGAACTAATGGGCCTTTATAAACGTAGCGTTGAAGTGATAATATACTTTTTTGACAACATCTAGTACCGTTTATCGTCATCATATCATACCATTTGTGTTTATGGGTTGTACACGAAAAATTCGAACCTCAAACACAAGGAAGGACTCATCGAAAGCCACATTTTTTAAAATAATAAACATATGGTTTGATATTTAATCTAACAATGGACTTTGTCATTTGCCAATACATTGTTATATTCTTAAAACTTAAATATCATAAATATCAGAGTTTTATGAAACAAAGTGCAGCAAAGTTGAGATTTGAAATGGAATGCACTTGTCTTTTTTCCGTTTGTGATCATGTATACTTACTAAGGTGATGTCTAGAAATTCAAATTGATTCTCGTTTAAAGAGGAAAATTGGTGACCACTTTTGATCAGGTGATTACTATTCCGGTGCTTACTTATCAGCCCTACATTATCAAAGTCAGACAATTTTTTTGTGATTGACAGCTTAAAAGTGTGTCTCGCATCCTGAGAAAAAGAGATGGACAACATTGACTGAGGGCTGCAACAGAAAAAGCCGATGTTTTATTAATGCACACAAGTAGTGTGAAATGTTAAATGTGTATGATAAAAAGTATTTTCTTTTCTATTCATTATCTAATTCTGTTTTACTTGGATCCACTGTGGCGATCCCTGGAGCGGGAGAAGCCAAAAGAAAACAAGTCTATCAAAACATATTTCCTTTTGCTCTTGTCGTTGTGGCTTTATGATATACACAACATGTACTTGTTAAAAGCACGTCATTATTTTCACTCATAATGGCACACAAGTAAAACAATAAGGTCAATGTTGTAACTTCAATACAGCAGAAAGGTTTTGTATGCTCCATTGGAATTTGGAGAAAGTCTTTTTACCTGATCCATCCAGTAGGTTGATAAACCTGCAGACATAATTCAGTGGTTTGTCCACCAGGAGCAAAACCTTGAAGTCAATTAACCATAAGCCAATTGGTTAGTTTGGTTAACTTGAATCTTTACAGGCCGAGCCTTTAAGATCAGGTAATATGACTAGCAGGTCCTAGTTGTTCTCATCATGATATCATTTCGTACTATTTCCCACTGGACAACTTGGAATGCCTGATGTATTTTGTTTGGAGTTATATACAAGTTGATGGATTTAATCTTATGTGGAATTACATATTTTTGAAACTTTAAATTGTATTTTTATATTGTATTGGATGTGACTTTAGAGAAAAAAATGTTGATGTAGATGATGGATAACAGAAATACCAGGGTTCATGATTCTGTGAATGATTTGTGTAAAGAAACTGGGTTGATTCTGTGGTTGGATAAAAGCGTCTGCTAAATGACATGTAATGTAATGTAATGGTTTCCAGCAACTCTGACAGCTTCTCATTTGCTTGGATGTATGAGATCAGTTTTGAAAAGGTGCTCCTGTCTCATAGAGTTTCTGTTGTGACATTTTTAAAATGAAGAAAAACAATGCGGTTGAGAGATTTGCGACACAATAAAATGGAGCATAATATAAAACAATAGGTGTTCCTCTGTAATATAACATGTACTGTCATATTGCACATAGTGTTTTTTGGTTAAGTTGTTTCTTGATTGACACCATGACACAAGTATTTTCCCCATTAATAACAATGCTCATGTTTCATTGCAGTGAATCAGACATTCTTCACCACGACAAACAATATGAGCCTTTCTACTCATCATTTGTGGCACTTTCTGCACATTACATCACCACAGTATGTGGACAAAGTATGTATGTTTTTATTTTCTTCTTTAGTGCATTGGATAATGGATTGCTAATACTTTTTAAGCTAGAGTACTTCATTAGCTTTTGGTGAATTGTCTTCTCACCAGTTAATAATTTTTTCTTATTCTTTCTAGTACCGAGAAATCAGTTGCTCTCAGTTGCTGCAGCATGCAAAGTATTGATTGAGTTCTCATTGCTGCGTTTGGAGAACCCAGATGAGGCATGTGCTGTATCTCAGGTAATAACACAACAGGGTGGTGTCAAATAAATTCCAGAAAAGAAGTTATTATCATTTATACTGTTGTCATTTCATTCTACCCCTTATACTGAGAACATTGTTCCATTTTCTATAGAAACACCTGATTCTTCTAATAAAAGGACTTTGCACTGGCTGCAGCAGACTAGATCGCACAGAAATCATTACTTTCACTGCTATGATGAAGTCTGCCAAGTTGCCTCAAACCATCAAGACCCTTTCAGATGGTAAGTGTCCCCCTGTTACTTGTATTTAAATTATCTACATTATAATTTATTAAAAGCTTTGATAAAATTAGTCGATTTTCTCGACATTGACATTGGTTTCAATTTGTGAGGTAATATTTTCGTATGCCTTTATGCAAAACAATACATATACAAAGGACTGGAATGAGACTGAAAAAACTGTCCCTATTCCTTTAACAGTGGAAGACCAGAAAGAGTTGCCCACCGCTGTGAATCCAGAGCTTCGACAAAAAGAAGTACAAATGAACTTCTTTAACCAACTAACATCAGTTTTTAACCCTGACCTTACAACCATTTTGGCCTCCCCATCAGCACAAATGCAGGTGAGTACTGTAGACCAGTCTTCTCTATTACTGCAAAGCTTGCTATTACTGTCATCAGAAGCTCAGATTTATTTCTTTTACTAAAAAATGAACATCCTTTTTATTTATTTGTTACTTAAATTTCTGTGCACAAAACAATAGCTCTTTGGCTGCAATAACAGTCATCATTTATTTATTTATCTGTCTATTTATTTACCCACCCTCCCCAATTATAGGCTGAGAGTGATTGTGATGACCAAACCACAGAACAGGCTCTTCAGACCAAAATGAAAAATGCCTTTGTCTCTCAGAATGTGTCAAGCTTACAGGAACTTGGTGAGTTTTAACCTATTACGTTGCTGTAGTAATAACAATGTTATGGTTATGTCACATATAAAGTTTAGAAAGTGTCCATTTATTAATATGCACAAATAACAATTGTCCAGGTGGGTCTGAGAAGTTGCTGCGAGTGTGCCTCAACCTACCCTACTTTCTGCGCTACATCAACCGTTTCCAAGATGCTGTATCAGCCAACTCTTTTTTCATCATGCCTGCCACAGTGGCGGATGCTACTGCTGTCCGCAATGGGTATTTAGTTTTAATTTTTAAGCTGAAAATCAAACGTGTGTGTATTTGTATTTTAAGATTCTTCATAACTTGTTTTTACCCTTAAACTTTCACTACTTGAAACTCTTTCCTAGATTTCATTCACTGGTGATTGATGTAACCATGGCTTTGGACACACTTTCCCTGCCAGTACTGGAGCCCTTGACACCAGCGAGATTAGTGGATATGACCGTGCTGGCATTGAGCTGTCTTTATGCTGGTGGGTGTGGATAAAATAAATAAAATAAAAAGCAGTAGAGACTCTAGAGCAGTCTACTTGACTGAACTATCACAACAATGCAGCAGTTTCATGGCCATTATTTGATGTATGATTTGATGTAAGTGAAATAGTATGTTTGTTTTTTAAATCTGTTTAGGTGTGAGTGTGGCTACTTGCATGGCCATTCTACAGGTAGGAAGTGGTTTGCAGCTCAGATCTGCCTCCACTGGGACTAAAGAGGAGGACTACGAAAATGATGCAGCAACAATTGTCCAGAAATGTGTGAGTACAATGCAGTACAACATTCAGTTTATAGTTACATGCTAGTAGTAAGACATTGTCTGATGCTACTTATTATAGCCCATTAGGGTTTCTTTGCTCCATATAAGAAAGATAAAATTAAAACGGAATAATTTTGGTTTGTAGACGAAACAAGACCTTTGAGAACATCATCATTTTTAGGTCGACCAAACAAACAAATCTGGAAAATGATTGACAGATTAATCAATTATGAAAATAATTGTTAGTTGCAGCCTACTATGCTGTATAGCAATATGCAAAACATTAAAAAAAAAAAATGGTAACAAGACACAATTTATGTTTGCAACAGCTGGAGATTTATGAAATGATAGGACAAGCCATCAGCAGCTCCCGCAGAGCTGGAGGAGAGGTAAATACTAGTTTTAAGTATTGTACAAGAAGTCAAACATGTGTTGGAGATGTCTATGAAATTAATTATTAACTTATTTGTGGATGCAGCATTATCAGAACTTTCAGCTGCTCGGAGCCTGGTGCCTTTTAAACAGCCTGTACTTGATTCTTAACCTGAGCCCAACTGCTCTGGCTGATAAAGGAAAAGAGAAGGATCCCCTAGCTGCCCTTCGTGTCCGGGATATTGCTGCTCGCACAAAGGATGGTGCAGGATCGCCTAAACTTGGTCCTGGAAAAGGGTAATTCCCAATAAATATGAATTAAATGCATATCTTTTCTGTTTTGGTGTTATTCCATTTTTATCTTAGAATCTTCAGATGATTCTGGTATAGAGTGAGTTTATCAGTACTATCTTCTTATTTCTGATGTCCTTTTTGGTTTTTAGATTATTATTATTTTTTGTTTACTTTTAAATGCCTCCATCAGTTTTGTTTTGTTGCTTGAGTTTCCAGCAGCTTGATACAATTCCTGAAGAGACCCTTACCAGGATGACTGAGAATCCACCCCTTAAAAGTAGAGTTTTACATTTTTTTTGAGTGCATTAATTTGGTTTTTATTACTTGTTTTTGTGAAGGCACCAAGGATTTGGAGTTTTGTCTGTTATCCTGGCCAATCATGCCATCAAACTTTTGACGTCACTTTTCCAGGATCTGCAAGTTGAAGCTCTCCACCTGGTAAGTGAAACCCCTTAACCCCCACTGGAAACACGACACTGAATGCCAACTTGAAACTTCCAATTGTTTTAAGAACCAAAAGGCTTAATTTCTTCGCTTAGGTTTGCCAACATGACTTTACTGTCTGTTTGATGTCTGTTTTCACCGACAACAAATTACAATTTGCAAAGGGACCACTAATTTGATTTAGCTTTACACAAATCAATTTCACTGAACTGACAAAACAAATCAAAAGTGTCCCGAAAATGAAGTATATTTACACAATGAATCATGTTTTTTTTAAACTGTTTCTATCCCTTTATCTTCAGGGTTTGGTTAGTGATGGGCCACCAGCTGAGCTCAACATCTTGGCACGGAATACTTCGATCCAGAGGGTCCAGAGGCTCATTGACTCTGTACCTCTAACCAATCTTCTCTTCACCCTTCTCTCAACTTCCTACAAAAAGGTACAAAATTATCCATATTTACATATCTTTATTTTGTGGAATTGATATGTTTTAGCATTCATTTCACAAAAATGGGGATTTTAGCGACTGTGCTTTTCCTCTACACACAATCTCTAACCAAGTTTATGGCTTGATTAAAAAACATGATAAGTTAGATAAATTAATGATCATGCTTTAAAGCTGCTATTTTATTGCTGTTGTCAGGCTTGTGTTCTCCAACGGCAGAGGAAGGGCTCAGTCAGCAGTGATGCCAGCGCTTCTACAGATTCAAACACCTACTATGAGGATGATTTCAGCAGCACAGAGGAGGATAGCAGTCAAGGTATTTTCACACTAGATCGAAGTCGGGCGAAAAAAGAAAACATGTTAGTAACGAGTGAACTGCGATGACAATCAATTGCCACAACTGCATGTGGCTGGACAAGATCTCACCTTGCTCTCAGTGTAGAGTGACTGAGAGCGAGAGAGTCAGCATGGAGAAATTCTCTCACAGCAACAGCCCTAGATTAAAGCGATTACATCAGCACAGAACATGCTAGTATAGCAGCTTTAGGTTGCACAACGAGAAGGCCAAGTCAGATTTACTTATTTTTGGTACAAGGCGAGCATGGAGTGTTGAGTGCTGCAGGTTGGATTTCGTGTTACCAATGATGAAGGTGGTAAAAAAGTGGTGGATAAAATCGCAACTGTATGCAAGCACTGTGCAACACATGTTGCTTATGCTAGAGTCAACACTCATCTACAGAGACATCCCCCACAGTGGGACAATTGACAGCACAAGGAGGAAAGAGTCGTATTAGTCTGTTTTTATTGTGATAAGAAAACCAATTCTTTCAAGATTTTTTGCCAAATAAATGAAAAGCATGTTTAAGTGCAGCAATGTCTCCCCTCTTGCTGTTAAAAAATGTCCTTAACAATAACACATTAAGCTATAGATCTGATGCTGACCTATACTATTTCTAGAGTGTAAAACGTATTTAAAAGAAATTAACTGAACCAAAAACCATGACCCCAAAGCCATGATATGAACCGAACCGTTCCAACCCTAGTTAGTGGGTCGCCCAGGAAGCACAAACCACATACACACAGATAAGCATTAAGATTTTTTATTGTTTCTTGGTCACACAATGACAGTGTAGATGACAGTGTCTACTATTTCAGCAGAAAGAAGACAGGAGAAGACAAGTGCAGCTTGTGTTTCAGGTCAGCAGTTTTCTGTCCTCAGGTCAAAGACTTGGTGTCCTCTTCACTGTCCTAGATTCATTTTGTTATTGTATGTCTCACAATTTATGATCTGAGCTGTGGTCCTAATAGCTCAGAAAATGACAGAGCCACAGGTGAAGAGGCTTTGGCAAAATAGCTCCTTCTCTGAAACATGCTTCTTGTTTGAATTGACTTGAACTAAATTTTGATTTTTTTTTTGTCAAAGAGGCTCATCTGTGGCTCAGTGTGATTCAAAGGATAATACCAGTGGTGTTGAAATGTGGGTGCTCATCATTACCTTTACAAGCATTAAATTTGAACAAGACAGCTGGATGATGAATAGAAAAGAGTCATTAATACCAGCATTTGCATTAACCAATGAAATGTCTGGCTTTGTGTGATGAAAATATTTTTCTAGGTGCTTTTAAGAGCTGGCACCATGTTTCCCTATACAGTCATTGCAAATACAACATCTTTAGACATAATGGGATGGCTAATGGAAATAAGTTAATACATCAACATGAACAGTCTGCAGGTATTTAAGTGCACCCACATCAAAGAGTGGTATTATTCTTAAATGCAACAAATTCAATTTGTGCTTGTAAACTATGGGCTTAAAGACACTATGCTGTGTCTTGCTATCACCTGAATAGTTATAATTTTTGTATGTTGCATGCAAATGTGATTATCAACTTAGTGATATCCTTAAATTACAATTTTTTTTCTTTTTTTCATTTGGATCAGGGCTGCAACTGATTATTTTCATAATTGATTAATCTGTTGATAATTTTCTCGATTAATCAAGTAATCGCTTGGTCCATATAATGTAGAAAAATGTTGATCATTGTTTTTCAAACCTGGAAATTATGATGTTCTTAAATGTATTGTTTTGTCCACAAACCAAAAGTATTCAGATTTAATTATTTCTTTGTTATATGGAGCAAAGAAACCAATGAACCAATTATCAAAATAGTTGGCCATTAATTTAGTAGTTGATTATTAATTGAGTAATTGTTTCAGCCCTAATTGGGAGTAATGTGTTCATACTTGCATACACTGGCTGTGCCTCCAGTCCAGGGCTTTTCAGATAAAATCATGTTGCTAAAAAAATATATTTAAATAATGTCCAATTAATACCACCTGCAAGGGTAGGCTTAATGTGAGGGACCTCTGGTCGTATGAACTAGCTTTTAGAAAGTTAGCTTGATAATGGGGAAGCAGCCACAGATATTGAGCAGGTTGGGTGATAAACAAGATGTAGTTGGACCTACATGACCCAAAGTGAGAGGGAGAGGCGGGGTGATTGTTTAAGAGAGCGAATCTAGCATCTTAAGCTGGCAGATGTAGTCAGAAGAACCTTAACCCTCAGCTATGCACAATAGGGCGTCATTGCTGCTGCAAAGTGCACAAGATTAAATTTTAAACATGTTAAGTGATCGTTCACAATAATCATTGTCATGGACTCATTCGCACTAGTGTGTGGTAGGAACCTGCGCATCGCCAGTGGAGAAACTCTGTATGCGTTACAACTGCAAGAGGAATGTACTGTCCAACTGAGGAGCTGCAAGTTCTCATTGCAGCTGTCAACCTCTGAGCAAACAGAGCCTCTTCACATTCAGACTACTCCCGCCGTGATGTAAACAGACCGCAACAATCGATCATTAAAGCTGACTTTCTCGTTATAATGGGAAATGTTGTCGTTATAACGCTCTATGGATCAATGCAATACTGATGTGGTCTTACATTGATTTGAACTATATCGAATTCTATTTTAAAAAGTATGTCATCATTTTTTTTCCCCCTATATTGCACATACCTAGTTCTTAGTTTTGTAGATACAGCTTCCGTTTGATAGTGCCAACACATTTTTCTTTCAAGCATTGTTTGTATCACAATTGCCAGTAGAACAACAACAACAATAGTATGTGTATGAAAAGAAACTTGCTTATGTGCACTCGCAGATCTAGTTATGAACTAGTTCATATTTCATTCTTTTAATTGTGTAAATATGTTTTTATAAAGGGCCCAACTTAAAATCCTCATCAATTTATATTTTCCCCAAAATCTTTAAGATATTAAAAACTAGCAAAAGCCCATCTATGGTCCAGACACGCAGGTGCTTTCTGATTAGACCTATTCTCTGGACTATTGGGTTTGATTATCAGTTCCACTCCCCTGATAATTTTGTAGGTGGGGTGACTGGTTTGTAGAGGTCTGTGGTGTCATGAGTTCCCTCATTGTTTCATCTGTTGAAAGCTTGTGTGTGAATGAGTGATGTCATACAGCCTTGAGGGTATTGGTTCTGATGATTACAAATGTTGAGTTAATACTTAATTTCTCCTGCATCTCCAGTGAGAAAGAGAGACACTAAAGAATAAGCTCTGTCAATATAATTTCAGTACCTGTTGCAGTCAGTAAACCTTATCTCCTTCTCACTGACAGTAATTCAGAGTTGTTGTCTTGTGAAATGTTATAAGAAGATAAAACATTTTGTGTTTAAGTGTGGTTATTCACCTACAAGACATCCATATATGTTCACATTTTTACTGCAGTGTTTGCCTCTTGTCTGCACAGTGCTGTAGGTGTCAAGAACTAGTTTTAAGCTTTTTACATTTTGCCTTTTGATGACACTGCAACCGCTTCAGTTGTTTATTGTGAGCCTTGGAATGTTTCTCAGGTCAACTGTAAGAAATTCATATAAATAACGTTGACATTCTTTTTATAGATGATGACAGTGAACCCATCTTGGGGCTTTGGTTTGAAGAGACAATTTCACCCACCAAAGAAAAAGTAGCCCCCCCACCACCACCTCCACTTCCACCCTTGGAAACATCTCCTAGACTGAAGAGCCCTAGCAAGCAGAATCCCAGTGAGAATGGCAACATTTTAGCTGGCCGTAAAGATCCAGAGCTGGTGAGAACACCTTGATCTTTTCCCACAGAATAACACTGTCCTGATGCTAGCATATCTGACTGTTTCTATGTCTCGGAATGGGTACCGAAACCTGACATTAAATGGGCCCAGGGCTAAATTTGAAGTACTGCAAAGTATCAATGAGAGCTGACATTAGTGGTGCTTCTAACGGTAGTTAGAAATGTTTTTGATGTTGTTTGTCTATGACAGATTTGCACTTTTCCCAGTTATGAGAAGAGATCTGTGTGCATCTGCAAATTGTTTGCTCTTTACTTATTTTGTTTAATTCTTTTAAAAAGAACCAATAAGATTACCACTAGCACTGGATTGATAAGCAGTATCAAATAAAGTAGTATTACCATTGCAATCTAAATGATTTCCATCACTAGCTTTGTCATTTGGTTATTCATCTTTATAAGTTTAATATGTGATAGAACTGTCACCTCACACTTGTTTGTTCTCATAGTTCCTCAGTTTAGCCTCCAGCATTTTAAACTTCATCACCACCTCGATGCTCAAGTCCAGGAACAACTTCATCCGCAACTACCTGAGTGTGTCTCTTACAGAGCAGCACATGGCTACACTAGCCAGTATCATCAAAGACGTGGACAAAGATGTAAAAGGTAAAGGTAAAAATTGCTTATAATGCAAATTATCTGTAATATGTAGCTTAATTTGTTTTTCTTTGCTCAATTGCTACCAGGTTTTAATTAAAAAAATGTTTTATTCAGGCTCCTCAGATGAAGTGTTTTCTTTAGCACTGTATCACTTCAACCACACTCTGGTTACATCAGACCTGCCATCGCCAGCTTTGCAGGTAAGAAGACTTGGTTCCAACCAACAAATAAAACGTCTCACAAAATTTGGCTGCATTAACCTGTAGTAATAATGACAAAGGATTATTTTGTGTCAGTATCTTATTATTGTACTTCTTGTCATTCCCAGAACACCCTTCTTCAGCAGTTAGGTGTTGCACCCTTTTCTGATGGTCCCTGGCCTCTGTACATTCATCCACAATCACTGTCAGTCCTGTGCAGACTTGTCCTTATATGGCAGCACAAAGCCAGTGTGCAAGGAGACCCAGATGTGCCAGAATGTATGAAAGTCTGGGAAAGGTATTGTATCTGGTTCCTGTTTTTTTTAATGTTGTCACTATATTAATTGGAGATCAGTTGAAAAAAAACCCAAACTATTCAAGCTGTAATGCATTTGACCATTAATTAAAAAAAACAACACAACTCATTGATAAAGCTCCACTTGATCATCCATAATTTACAGGAGGGTAAAATAGCATGAAATGGCATAAAGCACCACAAGGATTAAAAATCAATAGACTGCGAGTGGTGAAGCACACCTGAATTCTGGAAATAGATAGATCATGTACTATATCTTTTTTTGTTATTTTATTTATACATATATATCTATCTATCTATCTATCTATCTATCTATCTATCTATCTATCTATATACATACACTATATTCTGGCTTGCACTTTTATATATTCTATATTGAATATATAAATATAATATCCTCCCATTTCTTCTTTCTTGTATCTTTTACTTTCCTGCTGTCAGGTTTTTGGGAACATTGAAGCAGCACACCATCCAGGGTTCAGTTCACGGAGAAGATGACCTCAATGTAGAGCACCTCCAGCTTCTGCTGCTTCTGTTCCACAATCTGTCAGAGTGTGGGCGACGGTCAATCCTCACCCTGGTCACTCAGGCTGTTACTGAAGTGGCACAGAGCAGAGACTCCCAGCTAAAGGCTGTGCCCCTCAACTTGGCCCGTCTGTTGCTGATTTTTGACTATCTGCTGCGCCATTACTCCAAGGCTCCCTTGTACCTTTTTGAACAGGTTAACATTTATTTTCTGTTCTTTCCTGATGGTAAATTGTACAATGCTTTGATAGGTATATTACTAGGGTTTTTAGATTTGATAATTATTATTTTATGTTATATGGATTGCACTGTTAAAACATGATAACCAAATTATGTACTCACTGTATTAAATTTCCAAATCCAAATTTTTCTAAAGGTGATAATTATAAATAAACGTGTTTTGAACTGTAATTTCAAGAAATTTAGCTACTCTCATCATAAAAAATTGCAGGTGCAGTACAACCTTCTCACCCCACCTTCAACTGGGCCAAGTTCTGTTCAGGATGGCAGCAAACACAGCAGTCTCCCACTTTACTATGGGTTCAAGGAGGTGGAGGAGAACTGGGGCAAACATTGTTCATCAGGTAAGACCAAAGAAAGAGGTTTTCTTTTTTTAGCTACTGACCAGAGCATTGCTCTACCTAGGGGTCAACGGTATAAATGATTAATTTGGCCATGGTATAGCTTTTATTATACCAGTCAACTGTGATAACACCTCATTGTCTGATGGCTCTGTTAACATCTTAGACAGGGTTTCTCACATATTTGTCAATGTGTGGCGACAGAATGAACATTGAATGTCACAAATTTATTCTGTCTGGGATTTTCATTAATTTCCCTGCCCCACAGCTCTCTCACTGTTGCACAGTCAAGAGTGTTGAGAACACACACCAAGACACACAGGCATGCACTCAATTGTATGCCCAGGTCAACAAGCAAGTGGGGAATGAACTCTGAAGTGCACAAATGTACATACCCAAGAAAATATCGCAATATAAACCATTACTGTGTTAAAGTAAAATTTTATTGCAATATGAATTGTAAGCCATACTGCCCAGCTCCACCTGTATCTACAAAACCTCACTCATTTCCTCAACCATTTTTGACCACCAGATTATTTTAGGATAAATATTATTTGAGCACTGGTTGTCTACCTACCAATGTATGTATGACTGTGCTGCCTGTCTTGGCCAGGACACTCTTATAAAATATATTTTAATCTCAATGATTCTTTTCCTGGTTAAATAAAGGTTAAATAAAATAAAAATCACACTAGTAGAATAAACGTAACCGACTATGACCACGTTTTACCCACATTCACACTGCTAGCAACCTCAGTAACACATTTTTAACATGAATGTAATCATACTGTCTGTGTTCTTACAGCAGTTATTCATTGGTTGTAGATGAGAAAATAACTTGTCTTCATGTTTTTTTTTTTGTTTTTTTTTTCAGATTCAAGTGTTCAGCCCAAATTCTATTGTGTTCTGTCCCCTGAAGCATCTGAAGATGACATCAGCAGGCTAGACAGCAAGGTGATACCTTTTTAATGGCTTTATTTAATGCAACAATAATATAATTTAGATGAATTCGTTATGGAAAGATAATATTATCTGATTTTTTTCAGTCAGGGACTATGCTTTCTTTTGAAAAAAAAATCAGAAAGAATTCAGACCCAATAAATACCTACATATGTCATAATAGCTATATTAGAGGTTCTCAGCATTCTCACTCTGTTTGACAGGATTGGCCCAAACAGTTGAGGCATTCTAAATAATTAAAAAAAAAAATTTCATCACCCTCCCTGTCTCACTGCATCCAAACTGTATTCCCTCTTAAGGTCTTTCCAAAGTTGTTCAATGGAGCAGTGAAATACGACGAACTGTATGCGTGGCTCATCTCACTCCTGACCGCAGGATCTCAGTTTGACACGGCAAGAAGAGAGGAGAATAAACCCATTACTCCTATGGTGAGAACATTCACATGAACAAACCACAAATTTTATCAACTGGGGGCAAAAAACAATGGCATAGGTTTGCCCACAGTGACCGTACCTTTATTAACATTATTTACCCTGTGGGGAAATTCATCCTCTGCATGTTATTCATTATTTAGTTGCAAACCACCGTTTCAAGTAATTTAGGATCAGTAGCAGTACATTTCTGTTTTGTTTAACTGTGTTTGTTTAAAACCTCACACAGGAGGCATGCTCCCTTCAGTACTGCTTCCTAGTACTATGGAGGATTCTGGGAGTTTTACCCCCCTCAAAAGCTTACATGGAGCAACTAAAGACTGGCTGCTGTGATCCCACTGAGAGTGACATCCTGCACACATTGAGATGGTCTTCACGTCTCAGAGTATCAACTTATGTAAACTGGATCAAGGTCAGTTGACAACTGAAAGAACTGCAAAATTGTTTATTAGCGCGATAGTTGACAAAGGAAATACGTTTCTTTCATATATATTTCATGTAACTTTGTTCCATAGCTACATTTAGTTATTCTACACATAACTATTTTTCTTTCTTTAAATAAATTCAATGCAACTTCCCTCTGATTACTAATTCACACTGTATTCTGTACCCCATTCTTAATTCTGTAATGTACTTAATCATTTTCATTGTGGTTAATTTTAACATATGATTCTTTCAATGTCATCACTGACAGGAACACTTGATGAAGCAGGGAATGAAAACAGACCAAGCAGCTTCCCTTGTTGACATGACCGCTGCTAAGTGCAATACCGTTAAATACGATGTGGAGTTGGCAGAAGAGTACATTGCCACACAGGTTATGATTTACTATGTAGTTACTGGTGTGTGTATATTGTTTAAAGTTTTGTCAGTCTTTGACTATTCAATTTGTGTCATTTACAGATTTCCACCTTCTCCAGTGTTGACCCAAACACCATTCTTCCACTTCATCAGTTACCTTCTTTACAAGCCATCTATACACTGGATGCAGTCATCTCTAAAGTGCAGGTTTCCTTAGATGAACATATGTCCAAGGTTGCCATTGAGGCAGACACCCCCAAGACTTCAGATATCTCAAAGAACCTGCTGCCAGCCACACTGCAGCTCACAGATGTTTACACAGCCTTTACAAGGTGAGAAAGGATTCTTTTTTTTGAAAGTACTGTGTTGTATTTACTGAATGTTTATAATCTATTTTAACGATTATGATAATGTATAAATGTACGCATTATTTTATAAATCTGCCCAATCAAATGTGGAATATCACTTGGCTTGGATGGTTGAATTAATGAATACAATTAAATAATTAATCAAAGCTGGCAATATAACATGGTTTTAATTACACAACTATAGCAACTGTTACTTGGGAGACCAACTCAGACTGATAACAACACTTGATCATAATTAGCTGTGGTTTTACTTCTACTGACATCACCTTGAAAGCTTTCCGGTGTTCCACAGTGTTGCCACTGCTCTGGTTCTAGATGATCTTCTGAAGGTTTATTTCCAACAAAATAAAATTAACAGACATAGGGACGGTTCAATGGCTTCTGAGAATTGAGAACTGTCTAACTCAAAATAATTGATTGACAATAAGAAGAAAGGTGGACCTAAAACACTGCCTTGTGGACTTCTACATTTAATGTCTCAAAAAACAATTGACGTCCTATTACCATGTGTTTCCTGTACGAAAAACACCCACTGACATGTACTATTTCCCAGTGTAAATGGTAAATGTATGGTAGTAGTTATACTGTTTACTTAAATCTTCAATCATCCCTAACTAAAAAAACAAGTATGTTTTCCATCTGTCTTTTAATCACTTATCCTAATTGAATCATTGAACCAAATGTGCTTGCCCCAGGTCTTACCTACTAATGAACATCCCAGAGGAAGGAGAGAACAAGCTGACAGATGCTAAGCTCCAGGGTTATGCTGCAGTTTTATCTATTGGCTCCACTCGCTGCAAAGCTAACATGCTGGGTATGTAGAAGAATACATTAAAATTTAAAAAAAGTTTTAATACTTAATAATTCCAGTGTTATAACCTGATTTTTTTTTTTTTTTTTTTTATTTACTTAACAGGACACAGCATTATGCAGAACTTGCCGTCGGCTGTACAGGCAATATGCGAGACTTGGAACAGCATCAACACTAACGAATTCCCCAACATTGGCTCATGGGTATGTGAGTTAAGGTCACTTAAAGCTCAGTTAAACTAAATTTACTCATTTAGATGTATTGCTTTAACATAGATCTGGCTCAGTCTGCCATAAAGAATGAACCCAATCCTTTTTTAATTCTCAGGCTGAAAAGGTAACCAAATAGGGTTTTTGGTTCCTGTGGGTTAGTCAGACTTTATATTGATTCAATGCTTTTTTTATTGGGTTATTTATTTCATTGTAGTGGTCACTAAGATTTCAAAACATTTGTTAAAACGTCTTTCTTTTTGAAAATAACACATAATTGAAATGCCATGGCTTTGTTTTATTCTTTATAAGTATTTTAAAAACCTATTTATTTATATTTAATGACCTTTCATGGCCCACCTGCAGTATGACTTTTCATGGCCCACTAGGGAGCTGTGGTCTACACTTTGGGAATTGCTAGGCTGTTAATTTTTTTTTTTAATTTAAGAATATTAAGGGTATTTAAAACAATGGTTTCCACATTTCTTACACTAAATTGGTTTGGTTTTTGTTTTTTCAGCGAAATGCATTTGCCAATGATACCATTCCATCAGAGAGCTACATCAGTGCCATCCAAGCAGCTCACCTGGGCACACTGAGTTGTCAGTCTTTGCCTCTGGCCTCTTCTCTTAAACACATTTTACTTTCGCTGGTTCGTCTCACTGGTGATCTCATTGTGTAAGTGCCTGTCTATTTTGAAACCCGAATTCCTTAATATTGAACCAGTAGTATATGATGCATATGGTTCCTTCATAGAGCACGTTTGTCTCCTCAGCACAGAGGAGCAAAATTCATCACAAGTTGTGCGCACCCTGCTGCCTCTTCTACTGGAGAGCAGCACTGAGAGTGTGGCTGAGATCAGCAGCACCTCACTGGAGCGTATCCTCGGCCCATCGGAGTCAGACGCATTTCTAGCCCGGATTTACGAGCGATTGGTGACAGGGTGTTACAACATTATTGCCAATCACTCAGACCCCAACAGGTTTGTCTTGTTATACACTTTTTGTAATCACAATTCTTTTTGTTTTCTCAACTGCATTTATTACTAGTGATGGTTTACAATCCTTGCTGTATAATTTCTCTAGTGGTTTGGATGAGTCTGTTCTTGAGGAATGCCTCCAGTACCTTGAGAAACAGCTTGAGAGCATTCAAGTCCGCAAGGCAATGGAAGAGTTCTTTTCATTCAGGTATCGTCTTGTGATAATCCAGGAAGCAAATATTAGACATGTACTATGTCATGTATTTTACGTATCTTGTCCTTATTTTTTTCAGTGGCGATCTTGTCCAGATCATGATGGCAACAGCCAATGAAAACCTGTCAGCAAAGTACTGCAACAGAGTACTGAAGTTCTTTACAAAGCTTTTCCAGCTCAGTAAGTGTAATATCAGTTCATTTTGCTCAAGAGGTTTTTTCCTTAGTTTTTGTTACACATAAATAAATACTATGTCACAAGGCCAAGCGCTATGTTAAGTATTTGTCTTATCGGTTGCTTTAGAAAAGTCCTTGTTTAGACAAATTAAAAAGTGTCTTTGTGTTTCCAGCATTAAGTAACCTTAAAACCTTTAGATACATTTGCTGTTTTTTCAACTTCTGTGACATGATCTTGCTGTCATTTCTAGCGGAGAAGAGCCCAAACCCCAGCCTGTTGTGTCTGTGTGGCTCTCTGGCCCAGCTGGCCTGCGTGGAACCTTCTCGTCTGCAGTCCTGGCTGATGCGCATGACAGCCTCCCCACCAAAAGACTCGGAGCAGCTGGAAATAGTGCAGGAAAATCGACAGCTTCTGCAGCTGCTCACCACTCATATTGTGCGTGACAACAGCCAGGTGGGCGAAGGAGTTTGCACTGTCCTCCTCAGCACTCTCATTCCAATGGCAACAGACATGCTGGCCCATGGTGATGGTACAGGATTTCCTGAACTTATGGTCATCATGGCCACTCTTGCCAGTGCTGGACAGGGGGCCGGTCATCTACAACTCCACAGAGCAGCTATCGACTGGCTGACCAGATGGTAAGAGATCAGTTTCACAATCATGATTGTTTACACCAGGGAACTGCGTATTTTATGCTGTCAGTGCTTGGTTTGAAGATGCCAGAAAATTGTTGTCCTTTGCATTTTATGACCTCATTATTTAACATATTCAGAATCAGAATCAGAATAGCCTTTACTGTCGTTATTTTGTGGACAACGAAATTTGGGTGCCACTCCCTTGGTGCAAAATACAAATATATAAATAACAATTTTAAAAGAGAAAATAGAAATATTAACAATAAAATAAGAATAAGAAATGTTGTTTACATTACAATGTCTTTCATTTTTACTTGCAGCAAAAAGTATTTAACACAAAAGAATGTTGTGGAAAAAGTGAGCACCAACGTATCCCAAGGAAAGGTATGTTTTTATATTTATCATTATGTTACACTAATTTGTTGACATGTCTAAATACCTTTTACCCCATTCAAGTGTAGAATAACATTTTTTACCAATAATTGTCAAGTCATAATTATACTCTTATTCCTTGGTTTCAGCATGCAAGCATGCTGGAGTGTTCATGCCACATCATCTCCTATCTAGCTGATGTAATGAATGCCTTGCGGCAAAGCAGTGGACAGGGCACAACAGCACTGCTGATGGAGGGAGAAGAGAAGGCCATGGAAGTGGACTCAGACTGGGTGGAAGAACTTGCAGTCGAAGAGGATGATTCTCAGGCAGAGGACTCAGTGAGATCTCACTTCCTTAGATACATTTTCTCTTATAACTCGGCCAAGTAAATCTGCAGGATATACACCTGAATGTGAAAAGCTCTGAAAAATACTGCAAACAAAATATCCCTGCAAACTTGTTTCAGTCAACCTTGCGTCATGTAATTTTTAATCAAACACAAAATAGATTTATTAGTTTATTATACAATCGGCACAGCAAATCCCAATGTCATCTGGCTCATTGATCTGATTGGTTGTAGGTCTATCCAATTGTCTACATCTGTTGGTCACACCTCTTGAAAGTGGGAGTTGACTACAGTCGTAATCAAAGGGGGGGGGGGTGGGGGGGGTATATCCTGTTTTTCCTTGTTGTCAGTTGATAGAGGCTGCAGGCACTGCACAAGAGGTGGGGTAGACAAATCAGCTGTTAGTATGTGTGAGAGAGCAGTGAGATGAATAAAAGGATGATACATTGATACACAGCGGATCAAAAAGAGCCATTGTAATATGTTAAATCAACATTTTGGTAAGAGGGCATGAAAAATGGCGCAGTGATCCTGTTACCCAGTTTAAAAAAAAACCTGACTTGCATCCTTATAGCAAATCTGACAAATGTGTGCTCCCCATTTTTAATTATTTTCTATCGAAGAGTCTTAGATGACACCCAGTTGGCCGAGTTCACAAACAGAAATTGAAGTTTTTTAGATTATGACATTCATGCTCCATCAGTTGCAATCATTTTCACATGTTGGTCACCATTTTACAGGATGAAGACTCACTCTGCAACAAACTCTGTACTTTCACCATCACTCAGAAGGAGTTCATGAACCAGCACTGGTAAAGAAAATCTGTTCCCTGTTATTTTACTTTATATCTTGAATGAGGTCCAGGGTTGTTTCTGCCTTTTTAATTATGATCAACTTCTGGATGTTTTTGTGGGCCATTGTTCTTTTTGTTAGAACTAGGGAGTTGTTACATCTGAAAATAGTTTTGTCACAAAGAAAATTTTAGTAAGTCTAACAACTCTTATTTTTGGGCATGCATGAATCAGAAAAGTTGTTTTCATTTAAATTTGGTAAAATCATCAACTCCAAATTATTGACACAGTGAAGAAACGATCAACTAACAAACTAACCATACTGTTGAGCAATTGTGTAGATGAAAGAGTGTATATACTGTATGTGCTTGAAGATTTATTACAGGAGTATAGACTGCAAGTGACTTTACCTAATAAGCTCATATACTATAAACAGCCTATGCCCTGTTCCTTTTCATTCTGCAGGTACCACTGTCACACCTGTAAAATGGTGGATGGGGTAGGTGTGTGCACAGTGTGCGCCAAGGTCTGTCACAGAGACCATGAGATCTCCTATGCCAAATATGGCTCTTTCTTCTGTGACTGCGGTGCCAAAGAGGATGGCAGCTGCCAGGTGAGACCGAATACCTCAGGTCATCATGGGAAGAGAACAACAGCGGTAACTTTGGTTTGCAAGTCATTCCCCCATTGACTTCCATCCAGTCATTTCATTTGGTCAGGGTGATAGCTAGCCCCCACACATGTGGCCTGAAATCATGTTTACAAATGTCTGTTTCCAATAGTTCTGAACTTAAAGGCCAGCTTTCCAAGTTAATCTTAAATTACACTTTTCTGAATGTGCATGTTATAATGAACAATCCATCAATTGCATTTCCCCTTTTAGTTTACCATAAGATCTGATAAATTATGTGATAAGCTTTTTCTGCATTGTTTGTGTTGTGTTTTGCGTTGTGATTTGTATTGGCTCATAATTGTTAAGTTTACCTTATAAATCTTTTGACCATAAGTTATCAGAGTGCAAGCAAAGTCAAGTAATTCTAATTTAAAGATGTTAAGCAAAAATTATGCTCTAGTATGAAAGGCTTGAATATTGATGTGTGTTCTAATGCTCAGTGCTCTCTCTTGTGTTCTTTCATCTACAGGCCTTGGTCAAACGCAGCCCTAGCAGTGGCATGGGATCCACTGTCAAAGAGAGTTCTGCATTCCAGAGTGATCTGCGTATGCCCGAGAGTGCTATCCGCCACCAAAACGCTTCACCCTCTGACAAGGGCAAGGTCACCATCTGTGATGGTAAACCTGGTGATGAGGACAGACCCAAGAAGAGTAGTGTGTGCAAGAGCATTGAGGGTTGTCAGGAAGAATTGCTTGCACAAGTGGTAAGAGAAACTGTTAATCTTCTTTGGGTTTGCTAACTGCTCCTGTCTCCGGTGTCTCTTCAAGCACTGGCCTTTTAGATTTTTACACGCTCAGCATGGTAGAGGCTCCGATTCACAGTATTGGCTCTTTTTTCATGGCAGATTGGTTCATCCACTGCAGCAGCCATTCTGGAAATGCTCATGTTTCTCATGGAAGCCATCCAGACCAACTTCCAGCAAGCATCAGCAGTGGGAAGCAGCAGCCGGGCTCAGCAAGCCCTCAATGAATTGCATACTCAGGACAAAAATGTGGAAATGACAGACCAGTTAATGGTATGATGAAGGATTTGTAGAGTTCTGAAAATTCCTTAAATTTATTTCAATTTGATCACAAAAATAGTGCTGTGTTTTAATGGTATGGACAGTAACTTAACTCTTTTTTTTTTTCAGGTGCCTACGCTCGGCTCTCAAGAAGGGGCTTTTGAGAATGTGAGAATGAACTACAGTGGCGACCAGGGACAAACTATACGCCAGCTTATCAGTGCACATGTCCTGCGGCGTGTTGCAATGTGTGTCTTGTCCTCACCTCATGGCCGGCGCCAGCATCTTGCAGTCAGCCATGAAAAAGGAAAAGTAAGTTACGCAGAGGAGTTAGATTAATCCCAT
This sequence comes from Solea solea, assembly GCF_958295425.1. Lineage (NCBI taxonomy): Eukaryota > Metazoa > Chordata > Actinopteri > Pleuronectiformes > Soleidae > Solea > Solea solea. The sequence goes on along the minus strand of NC_081144.1, from coordinate 16,032,771 downwards.
AATTATCTTTGGTTTTCTTGAAATGAGCATTGCTTTATTTTTTTAATTTTGCAGTTTTTGAAGCATTATTAATCGTTTTATTTTCCATTTGGCAGATAACCGTTCTTCAGCTGTCCACACTCTTGAAGCAAGCCGACTCAAGCAAGAGGAAACTAACACTGACCCGCCTGGCCTCTGCCCCTGTCCCTTTCACTGTCCTCAGTCTTACAGGCAACCCTTGTAATGAAGATTACCTGGCTGTGTGTGGCCTTAAGGTCAGAAAATAAGCTTTTCTGTTTGTTTTAAAATTGAAAAAATATCAAAGAACAATCTTTACAGTGAAACAAACCACAACTCATTTTGTATATGAATGAACGCTATAGAGGTTTAGTGCTTGACTGTCTTCTTTGTTGTCCTGTATTGTTTTCCCCAGGACTGTCATGTACTAACATTCAGCAGCACAGGATCTGTGTCAGACCATCTGGTCCTGCACCCACAACTGGCTACAGGAAACTTTATCATCAAAGCTGTTTGGTTACCAGGCTCGCAGACTGAGCTTGCCATCATCACTGCTGACTTTGTAAAGGTATGTCTTCAGTCTTGGTGATTTGATAACATTTTTCTTGATAAAGTATATAGTCTCTCACAGTTGACTGATCATGCTGCTCTTTGCTGCTCTTTCCTGCTCTTATTTGTTTCTTGGTCTATGTTTTGTTACAGATATATGACTTGTCAGTGGATGCCCTGAGTCCCATGTACTACTTCCTGCTTCCAAGTTCAAAGATTCGTGATGCTACATTCCTTTTCAATGAAGAGGGGAAGAACATTATCGTCATCATGTCTTCAGCAGGATACATGTACACACAGGTCATGGACGAATCCAGCAGTGCCCAACATGGCCCTTTCTATGTCACAAATGTTTTGGAGATAAACCATGAAGACTTGAAGGTAAGTGGGGTGTATAAATTAAACCATCAAAATAATTTATTGTGTAGAAATTTATTACAGCTGCAGCTAAAGACTTTTTTTTTAATAAATGTATCTACAGCAGCACTGAGGTAACTTCTGTTTGTGTGATTCCAGGATAGCAATGGGCAGGTCGCCGGGGGCGGTGTCTCCGTCTATTACTCTCATGTGCTTCAGATGCTTTTCTTCAGCTACAGCCAAGGAAAGTCCTTTGCTGCCACAGTGAGCCGCAGCACCACTGATGTACAAAGGCTTTTCCCCATCAATGTCAAAGGGTATGTGTTTACTTAGACCAGGGTATTGTAACTGGCAACTGGACATGTTAACAGTCTCTGTGTTTCCCTTGTTGTCTTTCCCTCTTTAGCTCTAATGGTGGTAGCAGTAAGATGTCACCTGCTCTGTGCCAATGGTCTGAGGTCATGAACCATCCAGGCTTGGTGTGCTGTGTGCAGCAGACAACAGGCATACCACTGGTGATCATGGTCAAACCTGACACCTTCCTCATCCAAGAAATTAAAACTTTGCCAGCCAAAGCTAAGGTACCTGGAAGTCACTCAAATGGACAGTTACTTGCAGTTTAAAACTTAAGTTTATACATTTTTAATTATATCATCACAAAAAATTTGTTAAAATATATCTTTCTTTTCTTAACAAACCTGCAACTCATTGGATTGATTTTATGATTGTTTCCTAATTTACTCTTTTCATCAGATTCAAGATATGGTAGCGATTCGACACACAGCCAGTAACGAGCAACAGCGCACTACCATGATTCTGCTCTGTGAAGACGGAAGCCTGCGAATCTACATGGCTAATGTGGACAACACGTCTTACTGGCTGCAGCCATCACTGCAGCCCAGCTGTGGTGCCAGCATCATGAAACCAGTCCGTAAACGCAAAGCAGCTGCTACCAGTGAGTATGAGTATGATAAACTACAACTACTATTAATGACCAGCACCATAAGTCATTTGATCCCAACATAAACATTTAGTGGCTTCTTAGGATTTGTAGTGTTTGTACAACAAGCAGTTGTTGGAAAAGTGAGGGCTTGAGGGTGAAAGAACCATTTCTTGTATACTATGTGCTTTGTCCTTGCAAAAATGTTAAAATTTTAATTTGATGATTTTTCTTTCAGCCACCCGGACTTCTAGTCAGGTGACATTTCCAGTGGATTTCTTTGAACACAACCAACAGCTAACAGAGGTGGAGTTTGGCGGCAATGATTTGCTGCAGGTCTATAATGGACAGCAGATCAAACACAGACTCAACTCTACTGGGATGTATGTGGCCAACACAAAGGTAAGGATGTTTCAACATTTCATAGCATAGCAGAAAACATGGAAAAATGGCTCTGCTTTTTTCCATTTACAGAAAAACTGCAGACAGTCTTGTGTTGTTATATGCATCTTTATTAATTGTTTTTCATACAGAAATATTAAGATAATACTTAGTCATGTTGTATACAATATACTGTAGTCGTATCATTTTGCAATAAAATAAATACAACAATTAAACAGTATGTTCTTATACTGTTTTTTCCTAGCCTGGTGGATTCACAGTAGAAGCTGTCAACAACAACAGTTCAATGGTGATGACAGGCATGCGGGTGCAAGTGGGCACTCAGGCCATTGAGAGGGCTCCTTCCTATGTGGAAGTTTTTGGTCGTACCATGCAGATAAACCTGACAAGAGCCCGATGGTTTGACTTTCCCTTCACCAGAGAGGAGGCCCTGCAGGCTGACAAGAAGCTGTCCATCTTCAGTAAGAGCGACCATGATAATGATATCTGGTTACTTTTTGACCATTTTTATGCACATCTATACATCCATTTTTGAAAATGTTAAAACTTTGTGTAATTACCAATGAATGATCTTAAAATACTATGAGTATTGTGTTTCATATCAGTTTAATTTTTTGCAATGAGCCGTTCTCTTGAACCTGGTCATGTGGAATTTGCTACAGGTGGTTTAAAAACCATCTACTAATGCTGATTCCTCTTCATTCTTTTTAAGTTGGAGCATCTGTTGACCCAGCTGGAGTCACCATGCTTGATTCAATCAAGATCTATGGTAAAACAAAGGAGCAGTTTGGCTGGCCAGAAGATCCACCGGAGGACTTCTCCTCTGCTTCAGTGAACAATGTCTGCAGTCCCAACCTCAACCAGGGCAATGGTGCCTCTGATGGAGACATAGCCACCCCCACTGCCAGTAGTGGCAGTGTACTAGAGAGGTATGGTCTTTACATTTTACAGATCTTTCCTTGACTTTTTATTGTTTGTCACGTTTAAACTACTCTCAGACTTACCAGTGAATGCATAAGATCTATATGGGTTTCTTAATGAGCAGTACTTTTTTAATAATCTGGGACTTTGTACGATTGGCAATTTCCTAATTGGTTTTCCAATAAGATATACTGTATGTATGGATGTTGAAATACAACCTACTCTTGATGAATCTTAACCCTTCATGGGTTCAGCTATGTAGCAGGAGTTGTTGTGCTCAGGCTTGAAATTTAACAACAGATGTCAGGTTCTGTTTATTGAGTATTTGGTGCATGGCTATTGTGACGTCATCTTTTCTTGCATGCCTCTCTTTCGTTCAACTGAGTCATTTAATTTCACTTGTTTCTTTCTGTGATCCTCACACTTTTTTGTCCTTTTTCTTTTGCTCCCAAAAATACAATAAAAGTTGTGAAACTGAGTCCTTATCAACCTTGGACCGGTTAGTAATTGCCTTTTCTCTGCTTGTTTGTATGGTTTTGTGCATGTGTGCTAGTTTGTGTGTCCATGCCTGCTGAGATTGTGAACATACCATGTACCATCGCCACTCTTGAAATATAACTCAAATACCTATATTTTCCTCCAATTTATCCATTGATTCTTGCATTTGATGTTGTTGTGGCATTTAGAATAGCACAGACAATTTAAGCTTTTTTTGTTTGGTTGATTTTAAAGGCAAAAGCTGTGTGAGATGTGAACGGTGTTAATGTTATTTCTTAATTTTAGGTTGGTGGTCAGCTCCCTTGAGGCTTTGGAAAGCTGTTTTGCAGTAGGTTCATCCGGTGAAAAGGTAAACCGATGCCAAATTCATTCTTTTTAAAATTTTGGGCATTTTTAAATGTAAATTTTAAGTCTTGTCTTCCATTTTTGACTGAAAGTCTTGTTGTTGACACTTCATAGGAGAAGAATAAGGGTGCAGCACTGGAGTTAGCCACTCTTCTCCTGTCTATGCCAACCCCTGCAGGTGTGCAGCAGCAGACTAAGGGACTTCTTGCTAGCCTGCACACCAGTCGAACTGCCTACCACAACCACAAGGTAAAAATCCCACATTTCAGACTAGGTCATGCAATTGTAGAGACCTACAACCACTCAGACTAATGATCTGGATGATGTATACAGAACGAAGGAAAAACGCTGTAGTTTTTGTAGGAGCGATGGCTATCTAGTAAAGTTTTGCCTGGGGGAAGCTCCATGGACCAAGTCGCAGAAAATGGAAGCAACAGCCAAATCGAAAGAGAGCTGATATAATATACAAATCTGCTAGACCACTTTGTCGGCATCGTGCTAAGCCAATCTCTAGCACGCCAAGGGTTTTTAATTGCTGGCAGACTTGTCTTGATTCACCCAAGCTAATGATTTGCATTACTTAAATATGGGAGGGCCAATTGTAGTATAGTGCCAGAGAAAATAAAAATTTATTTGATCTGATGAATAATGTGTATCTAACATTGCAGAAATCTTTGCTTGCTCATTATTTATCTACAGATAATCCTTGAATCCCAAAGATTAAACTCTTAGAACTGTATAAAAAATACACTAAAGTACTAATGTACTAGGTACTGGATGTGCTCATTCTCTTTATCATCCATGAATAACTAATACAACATTTGTGCCTCTCTTCATCAGGACCAGTCTTTGTTGAGTAATGCAGTACAATGCCTGAACAGCAGCAGTCGTGAGGGAAGAGAGCTTGACCCTGATGTTTTCCAGAGGCTTGTGATCACTGCCCGCTCCATTGCAATCATGAGAGCCAGCAACTTGGTGCATTTTACAGAAACAAAGGATACAGATGTGGATGGTCAAAACAGCAATTTTATCTCACAGCTGATGAATAACTTCTGGAAGCTTCATGCCCTCAAACCAAAGAACGCCTTTCTTGCTCCTGCTTGTCTGCCCGGTAATTGTCAGAGGCCAAGTTCTTAGTGTTTTGTGTTGGAGAGTCAAAAATGTGTAGACTGTTTCATGATAATGAACATGTTTTCCCTCTCGTCACACAAGGCCTCACTCATGTGGAAGCAACAGTAAATGCCTTGGTGGATATCATCCATGCATACTGCACTTGTGAACTGGATTACATCAACATTGCCTCCAAAATCTACATGCAGATGCTTCTATGCCCTGTAAATACCAAACTTATTTTTTGCTAGTATCATAGTTAACCTGAATGTTTTAATACTTTGTTTATTGAGATTTAAAAACACTTTCACTGATGACTAATAGGATCTCATTGAGGCTGCTTAGACAGATGACCGTCAACTAAACATTGTATTTTTCCTTTTAAATCAAATTCAGGACACATCTGTGAGCTTTGCTTGTAAGCAGGCGTTGATCAGAGTGCTTAGACCAAGAAACAAACGAAGACATGTGACTCTTCCATCTCCCCCACGCTCCAACACACCTATGGGTAGGTTTTCACATTGCTATTTGCAAAGCATCAGTGGATATTACAAGCTGTATTAAATGTTCTATGGAAGCTGATTTTGTGGAGTCAACATTTTTCACTTTTTATGGTTTGGTATTACAAGGTAATAGGACACATACATTTTGATAAAATGTATAGCACTTGCACCAATTGTGTAATAAAATTCTGTGTTGAGGCTTCTATGATCTGCATGGATTAAGTTCTGTTTAACTGTTTGAGCTGTCTTCTTTGCCAGGAGACAAGGATGATGATGACGATGATGATGCAGATGACAAAATGCAGTCATCAGTGCTGACTGGAGGAGATGAAGGTAGACATGAGAGTCAGGAACACAATGAAGTGGACCATGGTGACTTTGAGATGGTGGTGAGTAAAAAAGAGCTATTTTAGTCTGTGGGATGTGTTTGACGACTCCTGTATTGTTTGCACTGTGAAAGAATAGTTGATGTGATAGGAATTATCCTACATTTGGTCAGTGGTGAGGCAACAGTAGCATAACTGTCATGGTCATTTTAAACACTTTTCTGATGTTTTTCATGTATGAAATAGTTCATGTGGGGTGTAATTAACTAAATCACCCAGCAATGACAAATGGAACTAATGGAATTAATGATCCTTATCCTTGCTACACATTTAAAACTGAATATGTTAGTGTTAAATTCTCAAATATAAATCTTGAAAGTGTTGAGATGCATGTTGAAATAAACACTACACTTTTTTCTACCTCTTTAGTCTGAGTCCATGGTCCTAGAGACAGCAGAGAATGTCAATAATGGAAATCCATCTCCCTTGGAAGCTCTTCTTGCTGGAGCTGAGGGTTTCCCCCCAATGCTGGATATCCCCCCTGATGCAGATGATGAAACTATGGTGGAGCTTGCCATTGCTCTCAGCCTTCAGCAAGATCAACAAGGTAAGAGTACTGTATCCAGATGAGAAAACATAAATAAAAAATGATGCAACTATGTCAGTCTGTGAGTTCCAATTCATAAGCATACACAAATTAATACATTATAGTTATAAAGTAATAGTTTTGAATTTGTACAGCTGTGACTCTTGCCATATAACCTAAACCTTACAATTTCATGTTCCTCCCTGCACATTAACCATATATTGGTGTTTGTATGATATAGGATGCATAGGTGCAAACATTTCTACCAAAGGGAATCAACTCTTGGAGATCAACATGTTGGGTCAGCTCTTTTCCTTTTTGATCTTTTTAGGTAGCAGTAGCAGTGCCCTAGGTCTTCAGAGCCTTGGTCTTTCTGGCCAGGCTCCAAGCTCTTCTTCACTGGATGCTGGCACTCTCTCAGACACCACTGCATCAGGTAATATGACCACATTTATTATAGTATGCATTATGCAGTATTTTACCAGTAGTAGCACAGTGGCTAGTTAAAACATAATCATGACACATAGATTTAGGTGTAATTTTAACTTTAAAATGCAACAGTCTGAATGACCACTAATCATATTCCACCTTAACCGTATGACCTTAATTTCTTGTACTTGGTTCTCTCATAGCATTGGTTTTGTGTCTTACTGTGAGGAAATGCCCCTGTGTGACCTCATCAGAAGCACAAATGTAATTACTGCCAGCACTTATTGGCTGTCATGAGGGGGACTGGGATGACTGGGACTTGTTGCCACAGAAATGAGGAAGAGGGTGGGCTTGTTCTGAATGTGACGAGCATCAGCTAAAGAACTGTTGTCCACCCAAAAGTAGTGGGATGCTGTAATGACATTTTTGCTTCTGATGAGGTCACGCAGGGGGCTTTGCACAATAGTGAGACACTTATTCATGCTTATATTCTTAGTCTAGAATATAAATATATATATATATATATATATATATATATATATATATATATATAAAAATCATTTTCAATCTGTGACAGTTTTTCAAATAGCTTTAACATAGCTTTACTAACCGAGTTAATCTTCATAATGTCATGACATACTGTATGTCCACTATAGTTTTCTTATCTATCTTTTTAGGTGTTAGTGCATAAGTGTAAAATAAGATTATGTATCCTGGCCAGATGACGCTGTGTATTTGCTGTTACAGCTATTGCTATAATTTCAGCCCCCGCATCAGATGATGAGGGCAGCACAGCTGCTACTGACGGCTCCACACTGCGGACCTCCCCAGCAGAGCACGGAGGCAGTGTGGGCTCAGAGAGTGGAGGTTCTGCAATCGACTCTGTCGCGGGAGAGCACAGTGGTGGGTGATTTGAAGACAAACCATTACAACAAAGACAAACATATGAAATACTCACTCTTTTATTCCAGCCATATACTGATATTTTTTGGACGCAGATCTGAGATGATAACATTTTGTTAAACATTCTTTTTTTAAGCTGTTGATTTTGATTTAAATCTTAACAATCTTCATACAGTAATTATTTGTTTACGGATTATAGCTGGTGCCTTGTACACCCATCCTTTTAATCTTAATACTTCACCTATTTGACCACAGTTAGCCTATTTTCATCCATTTCTACATGTATGTGTACAGTATCGGGACGCAGCAGTGCATATGGTGACACAACAGTGGAGGGCCATCCTGCAGGTCCAGGCAGTGTGAGCTCCAGCACTGGGGCCATCAGTACCACCACAGCCCAGCAGGAAGGCGAAGGCTCAGAGGGAGAAGGAGAAAATGAGGGAGATATCCATATAAGCAACAGGTCAGACAACCCAAATTAGGTGTTAATATTTTTGAGGAAGGTTCAAGTTAAAATCTGTGGCAACAGTGTTTATTGTCAAGAGATTCTTTCTCTGCCATCCATTGGTATCATTGTGAACCACGAAAGAGCTTTACAATGTATTTGCTTTTGAACAGCAGTAAATGTTGTTGTATTTAACCCATTCGCTGAAGTAAATTTCCTTTTTTTTGCTCATTAGGCTACACATGGTTCGTCTTATGCTACTGGAGCGCTTGCTACAACAACTCTCTCAGCTCCACAATGTTGGTGGCGTCCAAGCCATTCCTTACATGCAAGTTATCCTTATGTTGACTTCCGACCTGGATGGCGAGGATGAAAAGGATAAAGGCGCCTTGGATGACCTGCTTGCACAGCTTATTGCTGAGCTTGACATGTACAAGAAGGTTAGCATAAATTTTATTAGCAATGAATCAGGCTTATTTTGTTGTGCTTTTACTACATCAATGTAATCCTTCTGGCAGGACGTGTCCATGAAGAACGAGCGTAGCGCCATCAATGAAGTTCACCTGGTCATCATGAGATTGCTCAGCGTCTTCATGTCTCGAACAAAATCTGGCTCAAAATCTTCCTCTGAGGTACATTCTTGTGTTTTCCTTAATCATTGTCTCTCATATTTTATTAAAGCTTATCATAATGACTTTGATATTAAGAATAGTGTCTCAATATTTCATGGAAATTTGAAATAACAATATTCATGACAATGTTAAAAGAAAATTAATTTAACAGTGTTTTATCAGAAATTGCAGGCAGCTGGATTTATTGAAGCAAAACAATGTTCACAGTTTTCCAATGAACAGATGACCTTCTAAATTAGTAGATATCTATTACCACCTAGTGGCAGCGGTAACAGACTTTGGTTGGTGGATTCATATGTTTTGCAGGTTGGTTTGGCTTTCAGCCATTCTTGTGCTGTAGTGGAAATGACACACTGGTGACCTCAAGTCAATACGTCAAGACAGAGTCATATTGTAATATAGCGGATGCTATCACATTTTTTTTTATCAAGTAAAAATGTGCCATTGTGAATGATAAGATATGGCACAGTCCTGATTGTAAAATATTATTTAAACTCAATAACTTAATGGTCAGTCAGATGTTTTGGACAGCCAGAATTGCACCTTTTAAGTCAGGTTATTTCTCAGTATACAGTTGCAGATTATATTAGGCGTACTTAATTGGACACAATTTGTGCAGCACAGCACTCGTTCATATTGATGAATTGACAGCTTTCCCTCTCTCTCCTCCAGTCATCATCCCTGATTTCCAATGCAACAGCGACTGCCTTGCTCAGTCTGGGTGCTATTGACTACTGTCTCAATGTGCTCAAGTCACTCCTGGAGTTCTGGAAAAGTCAACAGGGTGAAGAGGAGCCTGTGACTGCCAGCCAGCTCCTTCGTCCACACACAGCATCCTCTCCTCCAGACATGAGCCCTTTCTTTTTACGCCAATATGTCAAGGTGCTGTCTTTATTACTTCAGCTTGAAATCCGATTGTTCTCTGAGTTTTGTTGCTGTGAACTCACTTTGGTGTCCCTCCTATCAGGGACATGCCGCTGATGTGTTTGAAGCCTACTCCCAGCTGCTGACTGAAATGGTGCTGCGGCTCCCATATCAAATCAAGAAGATTGCTGACTCCAACCCTCGTATTCCACCTCCCGTGTTTGACCATTCCTGGTTTTACTATCTGTCAGAAGTAAGCAGTTATTATTGTCTACTTTTAGTGTCTGACTGACTAAAAGAAATGTACACAGTCTTAATTCTGTTTCTGCTTTCTCCTCAGTATCTGATGATCCAGCAGACTCCGTTTGTCAGGAGGCAAGTCAGAAAACTGTTGTTGTTTATTTGTGGCTCCAAGGAAAAATATCGTCAGCTGCGGGATCTGCACACTCTTGACTCACACATGCGCAGCATCAAGAAGCTTCTGGAAGAGCAGGGCATCTTCCTTCGGGCCGGTGTGGTTACAGCCACCTCTGGTTTAGCTCTACAGTATGACACACTCATTAATCTGGTGAGTGTCCTGTGAACGATGTCATTAAGATACACCTAATTGTCCTGTCATAGTGAGGTAGCATGTTTGACCCTTTATTACAGTCCACTGTTGTTTGGATTGAGATTTTATTAAATCAAGTGCTTGAATTTAACTTGTTTCTCTTGTTTAGATGGAACATCTAAAAGCATGTGCTGAAATTGCCACTCAGAGGACAATCAACTGGCAGAAGTTCTGCATGAAGGATGACTGTAAGTTCTTCCAGATTTTGTTGGCTTGAATTAAATACAACATTAAGGCCAATATTGTTCACTTTGTTTGTCTCTTATTCTCATCTCTCTCTCCAGCTGTGCTGTACTTCCTTCTCCAAGTCAGCTTCCTCGTGGATGAGGGAGTTTCTCCAGTACTGTTGCAGCTGCTCTCCTGTGCTCTGTGTGGCAGTAAGGTGCTGGCCAGCTCCTCTTCAACATTCTCTGGAGGCTCCAGTAGTGCAGGACAGACCGGAGCTTCTCAGTCCTCTCAGAGCAAGTCTTCCAGTAAAAAGAGCAAAAAAGAGGACAAGGAAAAAGACAAAGAGGGTGAGACGGCGCCATAGACTTCCTCTGACTTAGTTGCTTGGTTGATTGGTTTGTTGGCACACACTCAATGCTTGAAGAGACTCTAGTCTCACAGTGACCCTGAACAGGATAATTGATGGTTAAAATGATCAGTAGGTGCAAGTGTCTTGACTTTGTTTTATCTTTGTTTGCTGACCACAGGTGATGGGGTTGGCAGCCAGGAGGATCAGCTGTGTATGGGTCTGGTCAGTCAGCTTAACAAGTTTGCAGATAAGGAGACGCTGATTCAGTTTTTGCGCTGCTTCCTGCTAGAGTCCAACTCATCTGCTGTGCGCTGGCAAGCACACTGCTTGGCACTTCATATCTACAGGTACCATATAACACATTTCATAGACGGTTAAGGCTTACTCTGTCACACCACCTTTCTTCTCTCCCTCTCTCTCTTAGCCTGGTTTACTCATACTCTTACTATTAATGGTGATACAAAAAGTCATAGCGCATAAACCCATGAGCAGTGAAATTATTTTTGAGCAAAAATATTATTTAATCATAAGATAGTGAAATCAAAACTTTGGCCATTGGCTGACATCTGCATCTCTCTGCAGGAATTCCAATAAATCTCAGCAGGAGCTGCTGTTGGAATTGACTTGGGCCATCTGGCCTGAGCTCCCTGCTTATGGCCGGAAAGCTGCTCAATTTGTTGACCTGCTAGGATACTTCTCATTGAAAACTCCTCAGACTGAGAGAAAGGTTTGTAACTGTATGGTTTTTATAGATTTTGTTTAGCATCATGTTTTTTCAGACATTGGATTTAAAACATCTAGCATAGGAAGTATGTAACTTCATATTTACTTTTACATTTGATCAATGTGCATAGTTTAGTACCTGTACAAGAAACCTGTAGGTACAGTAAACTATATATTATATAGTTTTTGTACTTTGTTTGAAAATATAATTTGAGTGTCTTTTGTTGGATTTTTTGTTTTGGTTTGGCTTTAAATCTCTTTAATAAAGTTTCAGTTGTCATGATTAAATACATGATTAGTTGAACACAAGAATGTCCAGACATATTTAAACAGTCACATTGTATACTGTTGTGCACTTAATGTGCACATGTTCCTATTTTGGATGTATTTGAGTTTTTTTAGTAGATAAATGTTGTAAAAGTTATGTTCATACATACAGTATGTGAAATTGTACACATTTTTCCATTTCCTGCTCCAGCTGAGGGAATATTCACAAAAAGCTGTAGAAATCCTGAGGGCACAGAACCATATCCTGACAAATCACCCCAACTCCAACATCTACAAGTATGTCTACACAAACATCTTAAAGAATACAGTTTTAATTCATGTATGTGATGTACATAAATCAGATCTTTTGTGTTCTCTCCTGCAGCACTCTTTCAGGTTTAGTGGAGTTTGATGGCTTTTTCCTGGAGAGTGATCCCTGCCTGGTGTGCAACAATCCAGAAGTTCCCTTCTCGGTACGTGCAGATCATGACCTCATTCAGTGGAATGCAAGATGTTCATCTAGTTTTAGTGGAAGTTGCTGTATCATTGTGTGTCTGACAGGCTGAGGGTTTTTGTTTTTACATCAATACTATGTGGACAGAACACAGACAGGTCACTGAAAACTGACAAAGACCTATGTCTTGTCAGTATGTGTTGTTGTTTTCAAGTCTTGTAATGTGTTGCACATTTTTCTTCTAGAATATAAAGTTGTCATCCATCAAAGTGGACACCCGCTACACTACCACACAGCAGGTTGTCAAGCTCATTGGCAGTCACACCATCAGTAAAGTCACTGTGAAGATTGGTGACCTCAAACGCACCAAAATGGTTCGTACCATCAACCTCTACTACAACAACCGGACAGTACAGGCCATTGTGGAGCTGAAGAACAAGTAAGTCTCAACAAATATCTCCTGGTATTTCTCTCTAGTTGTGTGGTCATGTTGGTTGTTAAACTATTAAGATGCTAAGATTACTTCCGCACACTGGTTACACACTTGACTGGATGTTATTCAAACTTTTTGCTATGTATTTGTAGGCCTGCTCGTTGGCACAAAGCAAAGAAGGTTCAGCTGACACCTGGACAGACCGAGGTGAAGATCGACCTTCCCTTACCCATCGTTGCTTCCAACCTGATGATCGAGTTCTCTGACTTTTATGAGAACTACCAGGCCTCCACTGAAACCCTGCAGTGTCCCCGCTGCAGTGCCTCTGTGCCCGCTAACCCTGGTGTGTGTGGCAACTGTGGTGAGAATGTGTATCAGTGCCACAAGTGCAGGTGAGCAACAGAGGTGTTTGCTGTTCTGGAATTTTAATTGTAGACATTTTAGTTGATTTCCTCATAACATTGTGGTTGTGTCCTTATAGGTCAATCAACTACGATGAAAAAGACCCCTTCCTGTGCAACGCCTGTGGTTTCTGCAAATATGCCCGATTTGACTTCATGCTTTATGCTAAACCATGCTGTGCCGTGGATCCAATTGAAAATGAGGAAGACAGGAAAAAGGTAAGCAGTTACTTTTTGAGAAAGGAATTATTTTAAATTGTATGCATGTGTATGTGCACAGTGTTTTGTAATTCAGTGAAATAGTTTCCACTGAATGAGTTTTGATTCTCTTGCTCTTTCTGTGTCTTTAATCCTTTCTGTAGGCTGTGACCAACATTAACACCCTGCTGGACAAAGCTGACCGGGTCTATCACCAGCTGATGGGGCACAGGCCACAGTTGGAAAGTCTTCTGTCAAAAGTCAATGAGGCAGCACCAGAAAAGCCACAGGTCAGTCGTCACATGGAGGCCTTGAACAGTACATCTACTTTATGTATTAATTTTCTTATATCCGCAATAGTCATTCACTCCAGTTGGCATTTGGTAGTTTATCCACAGTAAAGAAAATGCATATTTAAAAGGCTTTAATAAGAGATGACCAACAATATTGGTAATACGCACTAGTAGTAAAAAAAATAATAATTTGTTTTGAAAGCCATGCTTTTATTTTATCATGTTGTAATATTTCCTCTTTTTCATGCGTCTTTTCCAGGATGACACCGGGGCAGGGGCTGGACTTGGAACATCCTCTGCTAATGTGAACAGATATATTCAGCAGTTGGCCCAAGAGTACAGTGGTGACTGCAAGACATCATTTGATGAACTTTCCAAGATTATACAGGTGAGAGAACAAAATATTTTCTGTTTTTCTCTTTTACCTGGTTGCTTTTGTTTTCTCTCCTGCTCACATTACATTCTGTCTTTTTTCTTTTTCTTTTTTTTAGAAAGTGCTTGCGTCTCGCAAAGAACTCCTGGAATATGATCTGCAGCAAAGAGAAGCTGCCACCAAATCATCCCGAAGCAGTAGCAGCCACCAGCCCACCTTCACTGCCAGTCAGTACCGTGCTCTGTCTGTGCTAGGCTGTGGCCACACGTCCTCTACCAAGTGCTATGGCTGTGCCTCAGCTGTCACAGGTCACTGTATCACACTGCTACGTGCACTGGCCACGAACCCAGCCCTCCGGCAGATCCTGGTGCTGCAGGGGCTCATCCGGGAGCTGTTTGAGTACAACCTGCGACGTGGTACAGCAGCCATGAGGGAGGAGGTGCGCCAGCTGATCTGTCTTCTCACCCGGTATGTCCCTCCCTCATATGTCAGGTCTTAGTTTTGGTATAGGAGTTGAGTATCTTCATTTATTTTACCTTTAACTCCTTCAGAGATCACCCAGAAGCAACCCAGCAGATGAATGACCTCATCATCGCCAAGGTGTCAGCAGCCCTCAAAGGTCACTGGGCCAATCCTGACCTGGTATGTCCTCTTCCTTGTCCTACTGATATGCTGAAGCAATTAATTTAAAGAAAAATTTAGATTCTCTGACTGTAAGAAGTATTGGCCTTTTTCTAGGAGTTATGTTTATCATAACAGCAAAGCCATTTTTATATGAATTATGATACCTTATCAACAGGTTAGCAATCTGCAGTATGAGATGCTCCTGCTGACGGACTCCATTTCCAAAGAGGGAGGATGCTGGGAGTTAAGGTTACGTTGTGGTAAGCTGCTTTCTTACCCCATCTCCGCTCTGAGTCTCTGGTTTGATTCCTAACCTGACAAATAATCTCTAACAATCTCTGTCATCTCTGAGTTTTAACTCGGCTGTCCCACAGCCTTCACTGATTTTGGGTTGTCCTTGCTGTTTTTCACAGTTATTGTATTTTTTTTATTTTTTTTTTTTTCACGTAGCTCTCAGTCTGTTCCTCATGTCGGTGAATATAAAGACGCCTGTTGTGGTGGAGAACATCACTCTCATGTGTCTGAGAATCCTGCAAAAGCTCATCAAGCCTCCAGCTCCCACTAGCAAGAAGAACAAGGTAATATTCCTAAACCCTGCAACACAATAACTGCTCTGTCATGCTTTGGTTTGTTGTTTTGGGATAGTTTTCATGCCAGGGGTTTGAGATTATCAATCCAACATCATGGTTTTTTTGGGTTTTTTTTAATACAACATCTCAGGAGATGTAATGGTTAAATATGCAGTCTCTGTCAGTTACCTTGTTTCATGGTCCCTAAAAAACATTGTGTTTTCTTTTGTTCAAAGGATGCTGCTGTTGAGTCCCTGACCACAGTCAGACCCTACAGTAATGAAATCCATGCCCAGGCCCAACTGTGGCTCAAGAAGGACCCCAAAGCTTCTTATGAGGCCTGGAAAAAGTGTCTTCTAGCACGATGTAAGTGCTGATTCGGAACAAATGTTTATTCATATATCATATTGTTTTGCATTGAAAGGATGGGTTTTTTATGTTGGATTTATGTCAATGTGAATAGGTCAGGATGCTGCGTCTAAACCTCAGGCCAAGGCTGATTTGCGTAAGCAGTATCTGTTGGAAAAGTATGTTTGGAAGTGGAAGCAGTTCATGAGGTCCAGAAAAGGTGACGGCCTTTTCCCTCGCCTGCTTAAACTGAGCCACAACAACTGGCTGCGGCAGGTAAATTAATGAAAATATTGTTTAAAATGCACAGTTGCTGCGATTTTGTTGGTGTTTGGCATATTATCATTAAATGACATGTGCTAACACTGTTAGAAATCAGCTGCATAGCCAATAACTGAGAAATAACTCACTAATCAAAGCACCAACCAGCAGAACACTTGTTAATTTGAACTGTATTGTTTTCAGGTACTTTTCACACCTGCCACTCAGGCAGCTAGACAGGCAGCTTGCACTATTGTGGAAGCCCTCACAACAATCCCCAGTCGCAAACAACAGGTCCTGGGTCTGCTCACCAGGTAAGAGTCTCAAACCAGTTTATCACATTGTGTGATATTAGGAATGGTAGACCATAACGTCTCCTCACTGCAAAAATAAACATGTTAACAAATATAGACTACGTGTTACTATTTGTTAACATGTATAAGTATACTGCTTAATATTGTATTAATTTGTTTATCGGAATAATCTTACTGGAATTGTAATACTTTTAAACTATTAAAATTGTCACAAAAAATAAGCTGTCAATAGGAAATGGAAAATCTGTGTATCAGCAGACACAGCTTACTTTTTCCCCGTGTCTTTCAGTTATCTGGATGAACTGAGTAATGCTGGAGAGTGTGCAGTGGAGTATCTGAGTTTGTACCAGAAGCTGATCAAACCAACACATTGGAAGGTGTACCTGGCTGCCCGTGGAGTCCTGCCCTTCATCGGTAGCCTGATCACCAAGGTAACAAGTTTTAAAAGAAATGTACAGAGCAGCTGTATAAGCCTGTTTGTTTACTCAAAGTATAATTTACAGTTTTGTTTTGAAGATACTCTCATGTATTCAATTACATGAGAAATTAATATTTTTATGCACTGTTTTGCTTATACTGATCAAACTATGCATAGTATTAGTATGTCAAATATTATACGACTGTAAAATTAAATCTTTTAATGCTCTCTTAAGGAAATCGCTAGTCTGCTTGCTCTGGAGGAAGCTACACTGAGCACTGACTTGCAGCAAGGCTACGCCCTCAAGAGTTTGACTGGTATGTTTCTTGTGTAGTGAGGGTTTCAGCATATACTAACACACCATGGTTAAGTCTCTTGCGAACATTCAAATGATTTGTGGGTTTGTGTCCCTACAGGTTTACTCTCTTCTTTTGTGGAGGTGGAGTCCATAAAGCGGCATTTTAAAAGTAAATTGGTCGGCACCGTTCTCAACGGTTACCTTTGCCTAAGGAAGCTGGTGGTGCAGCGCACAAAACTCATCGATGAGACTCAGGACATGCTGCTTGAGATGCTCGAGGACATGACGACAGGTCTGCACTCACTAGTGTTTTACACACACAAAATACCACAAATTGTTTTGTTAATGTTTTCAGACTTCTTACTGTAAAAGATGATTGTTGGTGATTTGGTGAGAAGGACCTTTTACCTTTGAGCTGTTGCCTTTATTTATTTTTTCTTCACCCCATTTCTACTACTCATGAATAACATGAAAAGCATAGCTTTTAAATCTACAATCCTTCATTGGTCACAAAATAAAATGGTCAGTTGCTAAGTTACACCAAATTCTGCATGTAGTACAGCAAATCCACCTCATTGACTCCATTTGTTCTTCTGTTGGAGAGATTGTGTTGTCCTGTGAATCCTTTCACAATAGTGAAATTAACCGATAGAGCCGTCACTTTTCTATCATTCCACCTTGGTGTGTGAATGACCTGACTTTATGGGGGCTCCACATTTTTAAGAGAGAGAATAAACATAAGCACACTGGTTGTTCTGGTTTCCAAGCTGGTAATTCAGCTCAGGTTGTCATGTATTTTATATTTCTCTTTAACATTTTGTATTGTACTTTTCACAGGTACTGAGTCTGAAACAAAAGCCTTCATGGCAGTGTGCATAGAGACTGCAAAGCGGTACAACCTGGATGATTACAGGACCCCTGTGTTCATTTTTGAGAGACTGTGCAGCATCATCTATCCTGTGAGTTACCTTGACCTTCATGTATTTCATTTAACTCATAAAACACAGCATAGCTGTAACATTGTCTTCAACTGAAATCTTTGTTTCATTGTCTGTGTCCAGGAGGAGAATGAGGTGACAGAGTTCTTTGTGACACTGGAAAAGGATCCTCAGCAGGAAGACTTCCTGCAGGGCCGCATGCCAGGAAACCCCTACAGCAGCAATGAGCCAGGCATTGGCCCTCTCATGAGAGACATAAAGAACAAGATCTGCCAAGATTGTGACCTGGTGGCACTTCTTGAAGATGACAGTGGCATGGAGGTAAAGTGACACTTTACTATTTTCATCCCCCATTGCACAAATGTCCCTCAGTTGTTTGGGTTTCAGTTGTTAAAGGTGACGATGCTGCTCTGTTCTCCTTAGCTTCTGGTAAATAACAAAATCATCAGCTTGGATCTGTCAGTGGCTGAGGTCTACAAAAAGGTTTGGTGCCCTACTAATGAGGTAAGAGTCACTTTGTCTTTAAAAAACATTTAACAGTACTCTGAAGAGCCGTGTAATAAGTAATGGATTCTGTGGCTTTTTTCTTAAGGGTGAGCCAATGAGAATCATCTATCGAATGAGAGGTCTGCTTGGAGATGCCACTGAAGAGTTTATAGAGTCACTGGACTCAACCACAGGTTTGATTTTCTATCAACTGACTTTATGTGCACAAGTTTGAACATTAACCTGTTTTAATGTAAGTGTATTTGTCCCAAATATTTTGCTTTTCACACTCTCCTTATCACATATTTAATTCTTGAAAAACTGGGGGAAAAAATTATACCTATTATCTGTTATGTATTATATTTGTCTTATCTTATTTTTTACCATGCAACAGATGAGGAAGAAGATGATGAGGAGGTGTACAAGATGGCAGGAGTCATGGCACAGTGTGGAGGACTGGAGTGTATGCTCAACCGACTGTCTGGAATCAAAGATTTCAAACAAGGAAGACATCTGCTCACTGTAAGCCCTTTACAGTTAGGCTGTTTCTTTCTCTTTTTGTATTCAAGATAAAAATTTGTTTTTGTGTTTTCAAATGTAAATTTGTGTTTATTATGGTATACCAGTTGTGCAGAAGCAGAGTTGCAACATTGACTAATATATTGACTTATATTGTATGCATTTCACTCACAGGTTTTGCTGAAGTTGTTCAGTTACTGTGTGAAAGTGAAGATCAACAGGCAGCAGCTGGTCAAACCAGAAATGAACACACTCAACGTCATGCTGGGAACTCTGAACCTAGTGAGTCTGACTGTGCAATGTCAATGTGGTTTGGTTCATGTGCAGAAGGGCAAAATAAGAATCAGTATTTCATATTTTTCACTTAAGGCTTTAGTCGCAGAACAGGAGAGTAAGGACAGTGGTGGAGCCTCCATCGCCGAACAAGTTCTGAGCATCATGGAAATCATTCTGGATGAAGCCAATGCAGAGATTTCAGAGGACAAGGTAAGAATGTGAAACACATTCAACCCTGTGAATTAAAAAAAAAAAGTGTAGGAACCAAAGATAGAAAAACTCTGTTCTTTTTATTGTCTGCTATAAATGGTCGTTGTCTTTTTGGTTCTTTCTCAGGGAAATTTGCTGCTGACAGGAGACAAAGATCAGCTGGTCATGTTATTAGACCAGATCAACACCCCATTTGTGCGCTCCAACCCCAGTGTGCTGCAGGGTCTGCTGCGCATCATCCCATATCTGTCTTTCGGCGAACTGGAGAAGATGAGGATCTTGGTAGAACGCTTCAAACCGTTTTGCACCTTTGACAAGTGAGTGCCACTCAACTTTCTTTTTCCACAAATAAGCAATTATTTGAATTTAAGTCATGACAGTTGATGATTTTACATCATAGAGAGTAAATCAAGTTTATGAAAACCTCTTTGTTTTTTAAGGTACGATGAGGAGCACAATGCAGATGACAAAGTGTTTCTGGATTGCTTCTGTAAAATTGCTGCTGGTATCAAAAATAATAGCAATGGCCATCAGTTGAAGGAACTTATTCTTCAAAAGGGAATCACACAGAATGCACTCGACTACATGAAGAAGCATATCCCAAATGCCAAAAAGTAGGTGTCTCAGAACTTTAATAGCAGACTCTCTCAAAAAACCTTTTGATATGATAAAATATTTGCACTTAATATTAGTGCCTAAAGTGTTTTTTTTTGCTGTTCTGAACTCTCTAGTCTAGATGCAGATGTCTGGAAGAGGTTCCTCTCCAGACCAGCTTTACCCTTCATTCTCAGATTGCTTCGTGGTTTGGCTACCCAGCATCCCCCCACACAGGTACTGTTATAGTTAATTAATAAAAAAACAATTTTATAGGCCTATACCCCAACCATGGAAGACTTAGGAATCGTTAGGCCCAGCTTTCAAAAATGGCTACAACATGTTTTTGTTGAACGACCCAGCCTGAGTGGAAGTCTTCTAATCTTCTGTCCAGGTGCTGATAGGCACAGATTCAATAACCAACTTGCACAAGCTGGAGCAGGTATCCAGTGACGAAGGTATCGGGACTCTGGCAGAGAACCTTCTGGAGGCCCTGAGGGAGCACAGCGACGTCAACCTGAAGATTGATGCAGCTCGAAGGGAGACCAGAGCTGAGAAGAAGCGTATGGCTATGGCCATGAGGCAAAAGGCCCTGGGAACACTGGGCATGACGGTACTGCTTCTTCTTTTATCCTGTTTTTATTATTATTATTGTTGTCTCCATTTTCTTTTTCTTTATCCTTCCAAACTGTTTCTATTTTCATCACCGTAACTCCGTTCCTTGTGAATTATTACTCGTGTTTTCCTTTCAGACCAATGAGAAGGGTCAGGTGGTGACTAAGACCTCACTGTTGAAGCAAATGGAAGAGCTGATTGAAGAGCCTGGATTAACCTGCTGCATCTGTAGAGAAGGTTACAAGTTTCAGGTATGGCACACATAACAGGTTATAAGTGAATCACATCATATAGCGTTAAACGGGTTGCATTAATATACTTGTGATTCTTTTTGCTATGTACCCGGTATGTAGATGATTTGAAAATCTTGTACCTTAAAGTGCTTTGTGAGGTTTTGAATTAACACTCTCGCCCTTTTCTCTGATCTCAGCCAACCAAAGTCTTGGGTATTTACACTTTCACAAAGCGCGTGTCATTGGAGGAATTTGAAAACAAGCCTCGCAAGCAGCAGGGCTACAGCACTGTGTCGCACTTTAACATAGTCCACTACGACTGCCATCTGGCTGCTGTCAGGTAACTGCCAACATTATCTCGTATCTGCCAATGTTCTGTGGCTTCACCTTTTTTAAGACGTGTAACTGAGCATTTTTTGTTTTTCTTTCCTCTTTGCTAGGTTGGCCCGGGGGCGAGAGGAGTGGGAAAGTGCTGCTCTACAGAACGCCAACACCAAGTGTAATGGGCTGCTTCCTGTTTGGGGGCCACATGTTCCAGAATCGGCCTTTGCTACATGTTTAGCAAGGTAAAGTCATGCGCCAGCACTCGCAGGACTGACATCTCACTTTGTAAAACACACAATGAATCATTTCTCTCTTTCCTCCCAGGCACAATACATATCTGCAGGAGTGCACAGGCCAGCGGGAGCCCACGTACCAACTCAACATCCATGACACCAAACTTCTGTTCCTCCGCTTTGCTACTGAACAATCGTTCAGCGTGGACACAGGAGGAGGAGGCCGAGAGAGCAACATCCACCTCATCCCCTACATCATCCACACTGTGCTCTATGTCCTTAATACGTATGTTCCGTTAACGCTCAAATTGCATCTGACAGGGTGAACTTTTCACCAGACATTCAGTCCATGTCAGTTTCTCGCTGTGTTTTTCTGCCCCCGTCTCACTTTCTTGTGCAAACTGTGTCACCGCAGTACAAGGGCTACATCTCGGGAAGAAAAGAACCTGCAGAGTTTCCAGGAGCAGGCATGTGAGAAGTGGGTGGAGGGCTCGTACGATGTTGAAGGACCACACTATTTCACAACGTTGGCCATGCACATCATGCCACCTGAACGCTGGAGGAGTTCACGCATTTACTTCCTACGAAGACTTCTGGTCACCGCACATGTCCGCAAGGTTTCTGCAGTCAGCACCAACAAGTACGCTTACCCACTTTTTCTCTCTTTCTGTGAATGATTCATGTGTGGGAATAGTAGCAACTTTGACAGCCCTGTTAAATCCCTTCAACTTATTTGAATGTGCTGCAACATGAAATGATCATTTTCTTCCATGGGTGAGGTGTTTTACCTGTGTTTTAGAACACGTCTTATGAAAATGTTGCTTTGTTTTAATCGGATCAGATTTAAAGGTTCACTGTGTGATATTTAGGAGGGTTTATTGGCACAAATTGAATATGATCCCCATAAATATGTTTGTATACGTGTATAATTTCCATAGCCTGAGAATAAGCTTTAATAATTGCTTTAAGGAGTTTGTCTCCATTAGAAGTTACTAATTCTACCACATTGGACCTTTTTAAAAAGAAGGCTTTTTGTTTTTCAAAGCTGTTTGTATGTCCTGTAAAAAGCCATTAAAACACCATGATATAAGTAACACCTCAGCTTACATTAGGCTTTCCCTGCTTAAATCTTTGAGGACAAGTTTATCATGTAACATTTTTGATATGTAAACATTGTTATTAGTATGTGTAGGCCACATACTAATTTATACTAGGATTTAATCAAAGGAAGTGATGAACAGAGGGAGTCTGTTACAGTCTGCAGTGTCACCATGAGATTTCAGGAATTCTTACTCACTGGATGTTTAAAACTATACAAACAGTTGTGTGCGCAATTATTTAGTTTTGATGGTTTATATGAAGTTAATCTGTCCCTTTTTTATTATCAGACTCGCAGACAAAGCACCAAAGGAATATGCAGTCTATCGCTCGCCTCTACTCTTCTGGGGCCTGGTGGATCTCGTCTATGACATGTTCATGGTAAGTGTGTGACGGATTACTCGTTATGTGCACTGATCAGAGAAATTCAATTCCAGTCATTAATGTTGCAGGGAAACGACAAAAAAACCATTCAAGTAAAAATGAAACGGTGACACATTTTGCTGTAGTGTTAATACTAAGTGGACTCACCTTTTCTTCTCTGCCGTTTGACCAAACAGAAAGTTCCCACCAGCAACACCGAGGGCGGTTGGTCCTTCTCACTGGCAGAATATGTCCGTCACAACGACATGCCCATCTACGAGGCCTCAGAGCGCGTGCTAAGAACCTTCCAGGATGAACTCATGCCTGCTGAGTCCTTGTCTGAGTTCTTTGATGTTGTAGGTCAGTAAACTCACTACAGGATCATTCTCACAATCAGTTTATTCTGGGAAATAAATTCACAGTTTTCTACTTATCTATTCATGAATATTGTGGTGTGAATGTTGAACATGAAACCTGATGTCACGTTTCTTTTCCAGGTCTCCTCTCTGAAATCGCAGACCCTAATCTCTTCCTGCAGGACTTGTTGAACTCTTTGCCCTGATGCAAACCTTAGCCCTCTCGCCCCCAACAAACGACAGACCCACAGATAATACCGGGACACCGACTGATGGAACACAAAGATTACTGTTTTTACACACTGACATACGCATAGTACACACCCGGTATACACCATGCTTCCGACTCACCTCCCATCCTAATACAACATCTTCAATTAAACTTTAAGCAGAATCATTATCTAGTCTTAAGAAAATCATCAATTTCCTCACAAAATCTCTGTAACGCTTAACACAGAAACGCGGCACTATTACAGGGGAAACGCACTAAAGCAGAGTTTTACATGTTGCGCCTCTGATTGCGAGCGATTCAGAGAAGAGTCGAGGATGTGATTCATATGCGGCGAGGACTGATCGTCACATTAGAAATGTGAAGTGTGTTTTTCTGCTTCATGACTGTTACTGCCAACAAACCTGAAGCTTCACCACATCACAGATTGTCACAGAATAGTTTAGATAGTTGAGGGGTGGAACTTGTGAATTCTCTTTTGCCGCACCATCTCCTGCTCCTAATATTGGGGTGCAATATCGAGATAACTAAAATGTTTTGGGATTTGACCCGCCACGTATTCAGATTGGTGTTTGATTTGTTTGGCTTAAGTTTTTTTTTTTTTGCCTTTTTTAAGGGCAGATGGTGTCAGTGTCACATTGTTTTGGGCAAAACTTGTCCCTCTTTCCAGATTTCGGTTCTAACTGGAATTAAGTGATGGACAAAGAAGAAAGGTTTTTTTTTTTATTTGGTGTGTGTGTGTTTTATCAACTATTGAAGCAAAATGAAAAAAAAAAGAGTGATTTTGTTTTATTTCTTTCCGTAAAGTTCTGCCTTGGTGACAAAGTAAATTTTGGACATGTAAAAGATTGCATCTGTTGCACAGAAATATCGGACCTGTCAAAATTAATAATAAAACACACCCTACATTATATCCTTAACACCTTTTTTCGTTGACTTATTGTTTTGTCGTTCATTTTCTCCTCTTTAGCAGCAGTTCCTGCACTCATTCATTCAGTGTTTGGTTTTCCGTAAAAAGACACTGGCAACACTCGTGGGTCAGTCCTTGCAACAGATTTCTGAAAAACCGGTGTTCTTGGACTCGAGAGTTGAATGCATGGTGTGGAGTTCACCCTCTTTCTTGTTGATTCGCCTTTTCCCGCTGCTACAGTGTTCCATTGTTGCTGAATGTCTGCTTTTTGAATTTACCGTATGCTTAATAAAGCCCTAATAATTCCACATCATAACCACAGTAACCTCTTCTGTTCTCCCTCATGTATACACATTCATTGTGTAAAACGTGGGTGGGTTCATTTTTGTTGTCTGTGCTGTGAAAATCTGGTTTAGTATTATTGGTAAACATAATACTATATACTGCCCGCATGTTTTATTGATGAGCATCTAATTGCTTTAAAATAAACACTTGTTTTAGATGTCACCATTTCAGACACACTGGACCTTAAAATAATAATAAAAAAAGACAATTCACCATGTCTGGACCATATACTGAGTCCAGTAAACATGCAAGTCAAAAAAGAGAAACACTAAAAATGCAATGGAAATCATTTTATCATATTATTTAAAATATAATTTATAATTTAAAAGATGGTGTGTAAATCCAAGAATTAGGGTCTCATTCTTTCACTTCATGTGTTGGACTAATTATTTAATCTTTAACTCTGTTATGAGGTCAAAGTATTTCCTCACTGACCTCCAGTCCTTTAGTTCAAAGGTCAGAGGTCAGAGCCCAGTCATGGAACTGGAGCAGAAACCTAAAGGTCTGTGGAGAATACGACTTTAATACAAACTCTCACCACTACTTTCTATAGTGACAAATGTGGAACGTAGAAAATGCACGTCATATGTTGAGGTACTGTTGTATTCAGGACACTAGATGGCGACACTGGGACACGTGATTGGTTAAGTGTCCTCACTTATCAACTGGACACACTCATGTGAAATATCCTTGTTCAGCAAACAAATGTTTATTTCAATGCGTGTATGAAAGTACATATTGCACATTGCACTTATGGCTTTCAGCAAGACAATTTATATAGATCAAATAAAGACAAAATAATTGACAATGTCATAAAACGAAGTATGCATTGGCATAAACATCACCCTTTTATACAAAGGAATATGGCTTTTAATTTAAACCTCATCCAGGTCTTCTGCAGTGCAGATGTTTAAGGCATAAAATGCTCACGTTCAGGTCCATTTACAGACCTAAAGTTAAATCACAGTGTTTATGGTCATAGATCATAACTATACATTTTGCACACAACTTTCATTGAAAACACCCAAATTAAAAAAAAAAATCTTGACAAATTTTTTTTTCTTTCTGGATTTCGGTCCATATTTTCCAGTCCCACCAGCTTCGTCTTAGCATGGTGTCAAACTGCACAGTCTCAGGTCTTGTCGTCCCACGTGTGAGTCCACGTGTCACTGGCACCACAGCGGAGCCACATCCTCCGCTGACGAGGGGAACAACCTCAAGGCCTCTCTGGAGGATTTTGTGAAGCCATTGTGGAAAATCAAGGCCTTCTTCACCGCGAAGAACGACACAGTCTTGTCCCACATGTCTGAGCTGGACACTCCAGAGTCCAGCTGACTTTCTAGCACTGAGCGGAGCCTCACTGCCTTGTCTGTGCACTTCCTCTCCAAAACCATCATTTTACACATGCTGAGGGAGACAAAAAGGAACGTCAATTTAATGTTGACTCTGCCAAATCCACAGCAAAATTAAGAACAACCCATTTTGTTTTTGTGCCTTAATCATAATTATTAGAGTTCACAGCACTGAAATTTCGTGTAAATATCCATGCAAGTTCTCAAATAGATGCAATAGAACAGAATATTCACATTTGTCAATATTCCTGAAATTCATGTGTTCACCCAAGAGGCTTCTGCAGTTCTGAGACCCAGGAGTTTAATCTCTACATTGCTCACTGTTCACTCTTGGATGTCAGATGCATAGATCTGATTACTGAATCACTACCAAAGCAAAGATCATGGTCCTCATAACCTTATAAAAACAGAAAAGACCAGAAGAGGAATATTCTGAAGATCAACTGGGTTTTGTTTGCACTTACGTTGTGTGTTGATCCCTCATGGTGAATGTGAAGCCTGGTGTCGTTCAGTCAGTCCACGTGTGTGTGTGTGTGTGTGTGTGAGGTTCGAGAGGATCTCCCGGTTATGATTTGACGCACTCAGACGTCCATCCCTTATATACTTAAACTAACTTTCCCATCGATGTAATTCCACGCTGGTTCTCACAGTGGTCGGCCAATCACAAAGCAGTCTTATGACAATGGGATGTGAATGAATTAATTGAATTCATGGGGTACAATGGGCCCCCAAACCAAACAAACAGGTGGGAGGGGCCCTTCGCTGGCACCCTTGTTGCTCAACTGATGCGCCTTTAACAAGGGAGATATCCTCATTATTGTTTGGACGGGAGTGATATGTGGTGAGAACATGGAGGAGAAACATCTGCCTGAAAAAGATCTACAAGGAGAAGGAGGCCATGAAAAACTTTAACAAATCACGGACAGAGATTTGTAAGAAAAAGTTGAATATCTTGTGATCTGAGTGTCCAACTTATTGTGGTTGATTACTTTTGATGAAATAGGAATACATGATGGGATAACTTCATCGCAACTCATTATTATTAGTAGTAGTAGTAGTAGTAGTAGTAGTAGTAGTAGTATAAGAAGGTTTTTGTGTCTTTGTGAATAATTTTTTATTAAATCCTTTCTTTTTTTTCAACTGCTAATCTCACCCAATCTGTGGTTTTCATTCATTTTCCCTCCAAAAAACTTCAGACTATAGCTTCAAAGTTTCCCACCCTCCATGCACACACACACCCTATTCTTCCTCTTTAACTTTCTGTCTCTATTTCAGCCTCTCCAGTTCTCACGGCGAGCGTCTCCCATGCTTGATTGGCTGACAATAGCGTACGCACCGTCCAGATGGTGAGCCTGGAAGCCCTGTTGACAGCCCTGTCTTCCTGGGTGTGTGTGTGTGTGTTTGCAGAGAGAGGAGGGGGGGGAGGTGGGGAGAGGGGGGTGGTCAGTCAATCTTTGTTCGATGGGGCACACTTCCTTTGTGCCGCCAGGCTCAGTGTTATTAACACTGAAGTGTGGGAAGCTCAGGAGCACAGCAGCTCCCACGTTCCACACAGGCAGGAAGGGAGCGTGTGACTGAGACGTGGCCAGCAGCAGGCAGTTCAGCCAGCTGTGTGTGTGTGTGTGTGTGTGTGTGTGTGTGTGTGTGTGGGTGTGGGAGGGAAAGTGAGTGAGAGTGTGTCTGTCTGCCTGATGTGTGAACATGTGCCTGATGTGTGAACATGTGCCTGATGTGTGAACATGTGCCTGAAGTGTGGAGACTGTTGGCTGTTTACAGCTGTAACACGTTTCTCCTCCTGCAGCTCAGCACACAACAAACACCATCAGACTCAAGTGAACTTCAAATGCCGTCGCGTTCTTCAAAGAGTTTCCAATTGGGTCAATGTTTGTCTATATTCAATGATCCCATGAGTTGATACACTGTATAATATATATATATATGTATATATATACTGTACACTGCATACATTCATTTTATTATCTAACTCAGTGGTTCTCAAATGAGGGTCCAAGAAAAGTCATTATATAGTTGTAGTCCTATTATTATTCCAACATGTAAATTCAATTCAAACTTTATAAACAACTCACATGAAGGTCCATAGCAAATAAAAATAAGCTTTTTAAAAGAGGAGAATATACAAATATTGGTGTAATATACGACTTGACCATGTGAAGTCCATGCAATGTTTTCTCTCCTGAAAAAAACCCAATAATCTACCTGAATAATAATCTTTTATTTAAGTCAAACTAGGTACATATTGAAAAATAATATTAGTTATTGTTTCATAATTAAAATATCACGTCGATGAGCCCCAGCGTAAAGGATACAATTCAAATTCAAATCTAATAATTCACATTTTCTGCTTCTTAAACTTTTATTTATTAATCTCTGACACATCTCGGCGGTTGCGCATCTCCAGGACGAGGGAAGTCTGCCGTGTCAAACTAGTGGAAGTGGCTGCATGTAGATCTTTTCTAAATGCTGGCCCTGTGTAACACCCACGTGTGCCTGGTGGCAGAGGCACTTTGTGCTCAATTACGTGGCGGTGGAGATGACATGAGACAGTGGCGTGCTTCCCTCTGGGGTCACCACTTTCCCATATCAACACAAGCACTGGGTCAGTCTCCCGGCTCCACCACCCCCCTCCTCCCTCTCCACACCCTCCACCCCAGGCTCTTTCTCTAGCAGTCTATTCCTCCACCTGCTCCCCGGAGACACACTCATTGTCCCCACGGCTATAAACACTTCATTGAGCATGTGGCAGCCCTGCGCTCCTCAAAGCCCTTCCCAGCGCTCTCATTGGCCCAGGGACTGTGAGAAACTCCAACAAGCCCAAGACCCACACATTCATATGGAGATTTGGGCGTATAAATACAGGGCTGAGGCAGGAGAGAAGGCAGCTCAGACTCAACTGGCTCTTCAAACCGAGCAGGAACACTCTTAACTCCACGACTATGGCACCCACTGTTTATGGGCAAGCAAACTACTCCAAGGAAAACCTGACTCCGGCTCATAAGGTAAACACCTTTTTTAATCAAGCTGAAGTTTCATTATCAGTCTGTTTGTTTAATAAGGAAATGTTATTTTGGTGTTCAGTTGGACTAAATGTTTTTTTTTTCTCCATATTTCCTTCAGCTCAGAAAACCAATGGTGGAGAAACTGCGCAGAGACCGCATCAACACCAGCATCGAGCAGCTGAAGTCACTGCTGGGTCCAGAGTTCCTCAGGCAGCATCCCGACTCCAAGCAGGAGAAAGCTGACATCTTAGAAATGGCTGTGGCCTATATGAGAAGATGGCAGCAGCATAAGCAGCAGCAGCAGCATCAGCAGGTCGGCTTGACCGCTGGACTGACAAACGGCACCGATGGCTACTCCCGCTGCGTGCAGGAGGCCGTCAGCTTCCTGTCCCACTGTGAGGTCCAGACTCAGGCGCACAGGCGGCTGCTCAGTCACTTCCAGGGCCTGCAGGCGTCCGGCAAGTCCAGTCCCTGCACCCTCTCACCTCCTGGCTCTCCTCTCCATCAGGTCAGCTCCAGTAAGAATCAGACCGGCTGTGGTCTGTGGAGACCCTGGTAGGATGAAGGCAACAGGAGCGCCAACGCACTGAGACTGAGAACCACGTCTGTGAATGTCATGGACAGAAAGTTGAAGACTTATTGAAGTCTGTTTCCTTTTTGCTTCGGCAGAGGAATCATTATTGTTGAGGTTTTGATTAGAAGTGGACGGAATGTCCCAGTATTTCCTTTGGAAGGACTGAAATGATTCAGGTTTTTGCTAAATATGTACACCATGTGTATATATACATATGTTATGTTATACTCTACATGATTTAGAGTGTTTTCTCTGTGTTCCCGTGGGAAAATCACACCCTGATTTCTGTTTGTTTTGCAAACATCCCTCGTTGTAAGACCCACATTGGGTGAAAACTGTTTAAATGTCTGAGACATTGTTTGACTGATGTGTTTAAACCACTGTTTGTCTTTGATACTGAGTATCACTGGCTGATAATGTTCCACCAGCTTGGTGCTGATGAATCAACGTGACTTAAATGGATCCCATGGATCCAGTTTTACTGTAAATCTTCTTTTGATTATGCCTTACTGTGACTGTTAGTAACCATTATCTGGCCTGTGTGTGAAGATGTGTCACTGGTGAAGTTGTACAACGATGACTGTTCATCTGTCATCGTGTACAATATTGATATTTTCCCTCGTCTTTTTTATCGATGCCTTTTATAAAGGAATGTTGTATTGGCTTGAATCTTTGCAAAAAAAGAAACTGCTGAATTGCTTCCTTGGGAAGTTTGACTGAACATTTGAACGAAAATAAATTGAAATCTTCATGTGAAGATTTGCAAAATCAACAGTGGTGTTTTCACTTTATTTATCAACTGGGGAATGGGTGTGTCACATTTATCAAAACACAATCTTAGCGATATATGAATCAAAACATAAAATTGACCATGAATGAAACATGACAAGATCCTCAAAATGATATGTCAAATAAATATAAGTGAATATTACAAACAGAATAGTGTAATTTAACATCACTTGAAACAAGAAAAACACAGGATTTATAATCACATCATTATTCAATAGCAGCAGGGAGTTATTGCACACTTTGTATGGCATGTGCAAATGTTTCTTTTTTTATTGCACAAATGATGAAAAGCATCACTTAGCTCAGAGAAATGACTCCAATTAAAGTCTATTGGCTCAAGCTGAGAGGTGTCTTCAACCGTTTGTGGGCATCATATTTGTGAGAAAACAGTGTAAACGTTTAATCCTCGTGGAAGTGTCTGGTTTATCTATTCAAAATGACATTCGCTGTCACAGAAATGTCACAGTCTGCTTGTCGTGATTTACAGTATGCTGTGAACGTTTTTAAAAGTTTGGGAGACACTGCTTTAAAGAGCAATTATACGGATACATGCATTTACCAGAGAGACTTCAGCTAAATAAATGGATTTATCCAAATATTTAACATCATAATCATTTAGAATGGAATAGAATACAAGTTAGAAATAAAAGTTATTGCACAAAATTGATAACTTGCACTTACATTTTGAATTATTAGTTATATATCGGCTTTAAAGTTCTGATGTATAGAATAAAAAAAAAATATCTGTGAAGTTGTTTGTGGCATAAAAAGGCCATACTTGTTAAAGCCAGTGAGGAATTAATATATCTGTGTAATCACATGCTCTGATTTGCTCTGTAAACATTTATAAAAGTATTGACATATTTATACATATTTAATGTTATTCACTTATTTCAATGACCTAATGTTATACTTTTCATTATTCATGAGGTGGTACATTTGTTTTCACTGTATCCTAATTTTTCCGCGGGAGTTTTTTTTCTTCTTCTTCTTGTGTGCGTCGATGCAATGTTTCCCACAGGGATCATTAACGTTTCATGGTATCTCACCTCTCTGGTGCACAGGTGTTTCAAAACCACTGAAAACCTGGGAGCGTGGAGACGAGACACCCCTGCTCCATACGCTTAAGCCACATGCCCCACTTCTGTTGTGGTGGTTGTGGCATGCTGTCCAGCGCTTGAATTACGTCTCAAGTGCCACAAAAGTCTTTCACAACTATTTGTGTGTGAGCAGAAGTTGTGGGGAATGTGGCAAGCCTGGGACTTTCTCAGGCTCTTGTTGGCCAGGCCAGATGGTCTGGCTGAAGCGGCCTCCCCTCCCCCTTCAACAGGAGATCAAACACCGTAGCTAATGTGATGTGTAACAAGACACACTTCTATTGTTCCTGTCTCAGGGCCAGTGAATAGGCACAGAGTGTGGGAAACAGGAGATACCACACTCACAGAGAGATGGCTGATGGGAAGCTGCTCTGTGCCGCCGCAGGTCTGAGCGATGGCCTGGACTCTATGGCAGGAATTCAGAGCTCTCAGGCTGCTGGTGGGAGGGAAACTCGTCTTCACACACACTTGTAGACAAAGACCCCCAGCAGCCGCGTAGTGCACACTAACTTTCATTGGCGGCACAATTTCACACAAACATGTCAACAATGAAATCAATGGAGAGGACGGATAATAAAGCTGAACATAAACGTGACCGGACAGACTGTGTGTTCAAATGTTACCATTCATAAAGAGGAATAAAAGAGATATTTACCTACAAACAAACAAAGAAACAACAATAACAGAGTAATGTTTATAATGCTGAATCTAGTTATTCCTTTATAGGAATTTGAAGAACCACTTGTGGCGCATGAAACATCAACAGGTCACAGACCTGCTGGGCTTAGTTTTGCTGCTGTGGCTTTACCTCGGTGACTTAATGAAAACTTGAATCGCTTCTCTCAGCATTGTGAACGGACGGCTGATCCACTAAATTAAAAAAGTCAATGCAGACCAAAGATAGTCGCCCTGCTCTGTGCCAAGCAGCGAGGCCAGTCGACTTGATTTTTTCCCAGATGGACCGGGACACAGAGTTTCTGTTTGTCCTGCAACAAAAGATCAATTAACATTCCTAGAGGAGCATTGAGGAGTGACATGGCTTTTGTAGGTCATTTACCCTGATGTTGGGGATGGTGGGAAACGAGGGAGACAGGGCTACTCACACTCATGCCTGCAAGGGCAGCTTCACATCTGGAGCCAGCCAGTGATGGAGGCCCTCAGAGGCACAGTGCCAGCCCTGTCATCATGCCATTAACGTGACGCTAATTTGACACAGTGCTCTTACAACAGGGTCTACACACCCTCAGGAAAACTAAGACAAGGGCTTATAATTAAACTCTGTCTGCTCTCTGTTTTTTTAAGAACTCAACAGAACAAACAGTTCTTTTATAATTGGAAAACAAAAAAATCACTGAAATAGTTAACAAACTTAATGTCTTGGACTGACACTGAGTTTGGCCACTTGGGCAAAAAAAACCCTGAATGAATGTTTTGTGAGGACTGTGTATAACACCTGTCACTCCATATAGAGTTGAAATAATTAGAAATGAAATGTTTGTCTTTCTATCTAAGAACTGTGTTTTTCATCTCAGGCAGAACTCGTTCAGAACACAGAATGTCAGAAACATAATAACTATTCAGAATTGCATTTTTAAAATGTTAAATCGGCAGTTCTTATGACCTTGAGATGTGTTTTTTCCCCCGCTAGGTTTGGTTGTGCTGTGTCTATGTAGTCCTGTGTCTTAGTTTATTATGTTTCTTTAATAGTTTTTTTTAATATACCGCCAACTGAAGGGACTATAAAGTTCTGAACTGAACTGAAGTGATGCGTAATACTCTGTATCACTCAGCTCACGTTCAGAAAGTAAGGAGTTTAAAAGGTCACAGCACAGAGAACAGAGAAGGGAAGAGAGAACGCTCATATAAAACTGTGTAGTCTGATGATGCAACAGTAAAATACCAGATTGTGTGGAGACATTTCATGGGTCGTAGAGCAGCTGTGTTTAAGAGCCTGGAGTGAACTATGACATTAAGCAGTGCATAGTTATGGAAGCAACAGGTGGAAAAGGAAGTGTTTCCCCTGCAGCCGTGGCTCTGATGACTCCACTGCCTGCTCTGTCAGTTTCTCCTGTGTTAAACATCATTTAGCCAAACTGTGATTAACTTTGTGACCACAGTTGCAAAAAGTCACCTGTTGCACTGACTTTAATTGCAATGTTTGCTCAATGCTCCTGTCTGTGCGCCAAAATGCTTCTTGAGGAGGTGCAACTGTCTTTGAAGAGACATTGAAAGCCTTCAGTTTATATTGTTTTACTGCAGTGAAGCATTTGGTCCTTAATTGCAGTTTTTTTTTTTCCTTTGAAGACGTCCACATCTATTAGTATCTCGTCCCCTTGTTGTATTGCATTTTTTTTTATATCTAATCTTATCATGCAGTCCAGGGTAAATTCTTGAGCGACTGCTTGACAACATGTAAATTACCTGTTGCTTATCTTGGGAAACAGGCCCCGCACAGATACATGCCCTATGAGTTATTGACATGTTCTATTGTTGTGCTGGGAGTCCCACCGGTCGGAGTGTGGGAACCCCAGCC
Source organism: Solea solea (assembly GCF_958295425.1). Classification (NCBI taxonomy): domain Eukaryota; kingdom Metazoa; phylum Chordata; class Actinopteri; order Pleuronectiformes; family Soleidae; genus Solea; species Solea solea. The sequence continues at coordinate 15,998,772 of NC_081144.1, read as the reverse complement.
CTGCCCGAGCCACATGGCTTTGTTATGCTAATCAGCCAGTATAAAATGAGGAGCAGCTCCTGCAGGCACATCACAGCTCAAACTACCGTCCAGAAGAAGCAGCAGCTCACCTCACCTGCACAGACATGGCTCCCTGCTCTGAAAACTACTCCTCTATTCATCACATGAGGATTTCTGTGAGAGACAACATTAAAGTAAGTACTGGAGGAATGTTTTTTTCACACTATACAATACAACTGAGTGACTGTTTGTGACTGACTTGAATCAAAAACTTACCTCGCTTCTTCTTCTTCTTCAGCTGAGAAAACCTGTTGTGGAGAAAATGCGTCGAGATCGCATCAACACCTGCATCGAGCAGCTGAAAATCATCCTGGAGAAAGAGTTTCACCAGCAAGAACCCAACTCCAAGCTGGAAAAAGCCGACATCCTGGAGATGACTGTGAGCTTCCTGAGGCAACAGCTGCAGCCAGGCCTCTGTCAGAGCGACTTTAAGCAAGGCTACTCTCACTGCTGGAGGGACTCTCTGCACTTCCTGTCTGCTGCCTCCAACACAGACGGCTCTGTCACTCCTCTGCAGAGTCTTCAGCAGCAGCAGCAGCTCCATCAGGTCCAGAGAACCAGCAGCTCGTCCCCCGTCTGTCCCACCATGCTACAGAAGAGCAGCAGCAGCAGCAGCAGCAGCAGCAGAGGACCTGTGTGGAGGCCGTGGTAGAGACTCTATGACACAGACACCTGAGGGAACCTGTGGTCTCCCTCACTATGTAGGAAAATTATTTCCACCCTGCTCACTTGTGGTGGGTTTCTTTATTTTGTCTCATCACATTGATGGACAAGTAGTAAAAGCAAAGGCTGCCATGTATTTGAAGATCGTCCTGCTTCAACTTGATCTGTTTGCTTTTACCTTATACGTCTAAAGCTGGAGGTTGACTTTGAGTGATGATGGTTGTGTCAAATCTTATGAAATATGTGTTCACTCCAGTGGAGTTTATTTGTGGACTGCTCAGTGTAACGGTACATACAGTTTATACTGTAAATCTGCCATACTGTGTTTGCTGACAGCTGCTGTCGAGAGTATTTCTCTTCTGTTTTTAATTATCTATGCCCAATTATTTGGATGAGGACGATGCGTGTTTGTGAGAGAATGTGTGTGTGTGTGTGTGTGTGTGTGTGTGTGTGTGAATACAGTGGATGTATTGTACCAGAATGTTGATGTGGTTGTTTTTTTGTTTACATTTTTGGCTCTTAAAACATTTGTATGACAATTAACAATAAAAATGACACAATCACTGAAAAAGAAAGTCCGTTCCTAGATTTTCATTTCATTAACTGAACATATTTGGGGGGGGGGGGGGGGGGGGTTGTTTGTTTGTTTTTTACAAATATGTTAAAGATTCACTTTACATGAACAGTTTTATTCACTTCGGAGTGACTGATGGGGAAACTCCAGTGATAGCTGGAAGTGTAGAAGAAAAGTGACAGGTGAAATAGCTCCAGAAAAACACAGAGAGAGTCCATTTGCTCATAAAGTGTCCAGTGGTGTATGATCCAAAAGGAACAGATTTCAGGACGTTTTTGTACATTGCAATGAAAATCTGTGTTAGGGCTCAAAACACACAGACCTGTCCCTCCTTAGATTTAAGCCTTTGCGTTTTTAGGAACATAACAATTATTTAAATTCTGTTAATCCAGAAGGAATCATTTAATCATGTCAAAAACTAGAGCAGCCATACACACAAACACACACAGCTATTTTAAGGGCCCACATTCATTCATTCATTTATTTGGACAGCCAAACCAAACCCTGTCTTTAGAACCAGGTTTTGGTCTCCATGAGGACTGCTGATCCTGACAAGGTCAGTGTTTATGTCCAAAAAGGTCCTAAAGAGGTAAAAAAAAAAAAAAAAATTTAAAAAAAAGTACACACACAGTCACCGTAATCTAAACACAATTGTAACCTGAATCCTCAGAAATCTGTCTCTACACGTGGAGATCACAATCCTTGTCCTATAAAGACATGAGTCCCCATGGGTGTCTTCAGGGTCTGCACCTGGACACGCTAACACACACACGCGCGTGCGCACACACACACTCACACACATACACACACAGTGCTGCTGTTGGCTGCTGTTGTTTGAGATGAAAAGGCCTTTTGTGGCTCAGAGGTCAGAGCTATTGACCAGTAGATGTGTGAGTAGTGTGAGCTTGGCTTTCCCACAGTCTGTGTGTCCACTCACGGCTTAATACCCTCAGTCAACAGTCGAAGTGTGCCATGGGTGAGCAAGCATGAGTTTTATTGTCAGCACTACGACCACCAGGACGAGGTTTTTAGAAGTTTTATTCCACAGAGTACAAAGAGCTTTGGGAGTTTTACGATTTTTTCACGTTGGTGCTACATAAGAGACAGCGAGACACCTGAGATGTCCTGAGATACAAACCAGAGACGTAAAAATAGATTCTGTGTTTGTTTATTAGGATGTTTGTGTCCATGTTTACTTCTTTATCTGCTCCTTGGTCCCAGCAGAGGTCAAACTCTAATGGTCCCTGTGATTCAAAGACATTGTTTTTGTTGCTTTATCAGTTCCCCACATCATTCAGTAGTGTGTCTTTGCTTTTAGTCATTCAGAAAAAATTAAGCTTAGCGTGTAACTTTTCTTAGAAAATGAATATGTTTGTGAGAGACAAATTAAAGGACCAAACCCTGCAAAAAAAGTAAAATATTAAATTCATTGCTATGATTTTTTTTTCCCAGTGGTATTTAATTAATCCACTTTCAATGCTTTTTTTTTCTCTGAGTGCCATTAATGGATTAAATCTTATCTGTAATTGTCCCCTGGGTGCACATCAGGTGTTGCTGATGAGTAACTGGAGTGTGTGATAAGCGGCTGCTGCTGATAAGAGAATGACAGCATATAATTCACAGTCTGATATGAATCTTGGGAATGGTTTAATCTCTGCTGGTCAGCCTGTGATCGCCTCCCCTCTCAGTTATTGATGTGTCTCCTATTGTCACAGGTCTCAGTACTGCCTTAGTCACATGGCTTTCTTGTGCTAATCACTGCCTAGAAAATGAAGAACAGCTCCTCCACACACCTGATCAGTACATACAGTGTTAATCGGCCTCAGCTACACAGAGACATGGTTGGATGGGTAGGGACAAAATATATAATATTTTTTATGCAGTCTATAATACAAAATAGCACAAGCCTCCAGACTCTGAGGTGTTATTGATAAAAAAAAACTGTGTTTGTCCTACTATTTCATACAGAAAATGATCTGATGAAAAAAAAAGGTCTATTGCACCAGGTTTGTTCAAGACTTGCTTGAGCATTACATACACATGTTGCATGAGTTAAACACAGTGACAGATTGTTATTAAGACCAACTTTCAGTCACATCATCCCAATCCAGTGATCACAAAATTTAACAAACAATCCCAAAAAAAGATGCTTTACTGGAGGTATAACATAGATAATTTTTTTATGAATTATAGACTGACACAAGTCAGTCTATAATTGTTTATTTATTCAAGATTTCGAAACCTTTTTTAAAAAAGTTTTCACCATCTCCTTGATCTCCCATTACTGACATTTCATCTCAGTCAAATGACCAGCAGGGTTCGTGTGTCCGTTCCTACTACAACACTATAGAAAAACTATTGTGACATATATTTTTGCAGTGTTTTATCAGAGGAAAGGCATTAAATAGACTGTAAACTAGGCATCCATTAGAATATACAACTAATATTATATATTTGTTAATATAATAAAAACAAAATTCATCGAGGAGGCGGGGAATGTCAAAGGTCTCAAACCAGCGGCTCCCCAGTAAATTACAAAAAATTACAGCCGGTATTTAATATCAAGCTATAATGACTTATGTCTGTATGCTTTTTTTTTTTCATAAATACATCTATATTGTTGCTCCATATCAAAACAAACGTTTTTATTTTGAAATTCTGTGCAATATCATCAGAAATATTATTATTTTTATGTCTTTTTCTCCAGAAGTTTGACTTTTTCAAACTGGACATTCGGTGGCCCCTAGGTCATTTGAGTTTGAGACCCCTGTTGTATGGAGCTACAATGTGTGAGACAACTTAATAATGAGACTTATCTAAAAACAAACAAAAACAACAGCAAACAACTTTTATCTGTGCACATACAATAAACATTTAAAATATATTTAACCTATATCATTTGTAGCTACTGTTGTACTATTTTTAATCAGGTGAAGTAATTCAGTGCTTCACTGTTTGCTCATGGTGTACATTTGAATGCAGTTCTGGAAATGTGCAGTTGTGTTCATTTGCGGCCTCAGGACAATGATGTAGATTTTGGGCAGGAAGTAGCCGCCAAGCAAGGCCAGGACACTGAAGAGTATGGCAAACACATGTGCGGCCATGGTGAACGGGCCTCTGGTGATGAGGTATAAAGTGAAGAAGCTCATCCAGGAGATCATGTACACCATGAGGCTGAAGGTGACACACTTGGCCTCATTGTAGTTTGCTGGCAGGTCTTTCCCCATGTAGCTAAAAGAGAAGCAAAGGATGCTGAGCAGAAAGACATAAGCAAGTTCAGTGAACGAGCCTGGTGAGACAGTGTTACTGCACTCCAGGACAATGCTGTCGTGGTAGAAGTCAAGATCCTGAGTCGGCTGAGGAGGGTTGACGCCCTCACGTAGAACAGAAATAAACAAGATGGTGAAAGACAACAGGAAAATGGTCAACTCTGGCCCGTGCTTTTTGGCCCATTTGTCATAGACCGGCGGCAGCTTCGATGCAAATTTAAAAATGCAGACAACCTGGAGGGAGCGCACGGTGATGCAGGCCAGGCACACAGTGAAGCTGATGATGAATAGAGGCTGCTTGAGAATACAGGCCAGAGGAGATGGTGGGCCAAAATGACACAAAGAGCTCATGGTGGCAGTCGTCAGGGCTGCCAGCATCAGGAGGCAGGTGCGGCCTCCAGCAGACTTGGCCACAGGCGTTTTCAGGTTAAGCAGCAGAATTACTGCAAAGCTGAGGGTCATGAGAAGACAGGTGGCAAGAAAGAAGAGTAGTGCAATGGAGAGTGGGGCGTCCCAGGCAAGCAGCAGGACAGTCCTATTTAGACATTGATCGCTGCGGGGAGGAGCCCACTGCTCCGGCAGACAAGGCTGGCACGTGGTGGGTTCTGGGGAAAACACACAACAGATTTGTAAAGGAGAAAACATGTACATACGAGTACATACGAGCTAGAGTTTGTCCATAATGCTGTTCCCATTTCCCACTCTGTTACATATATCGATTATTTATTGTGTAAATTAAATGTTGTACACTTAAAGAGAAAATGCACTGCAGCACAGTGCATGTTGTTGGGCAGTGTTTCATTGTGAGCCAGTTCTGCTCCTGCATCAGTACCAATTGTTAGTATAACACCCCACCTGCTGGTTAGTCTCACACACAGCAGCCTGTCAACTGTGATTGTCATCCATTTGCAGGTCACTCACTCTTTCTCTGTCTTCCGTTGAAACTTTTTGACATCTTATATCTTATATTTGACAATAAATATACAAAACATTGTCCTCAATAAAGTGCTTTTACACTTAAAATGTTTAATCTCCCATCTTCATCAGGTCCTGACACCAGGCTGTCACTTTCTGTTTTTACAAATGCGTCATGTAAGCCCACTGAGAAGAAAAAACATGTCGTCCTTCTATAATTCTCATTTAAAAACACTTGCGTCAGGTCTTTCTTTAATAGTCTAGCAGACATTCCCAACTTCAGACATCTGAGGTCCCTAAAAATGTACAATGAAGCAAATATTTTTGTCCCAATTACCAATAATTAGTCATCACAATAGTGTTAAAAAGTAAGTGATATTAATGAAACTCAAAGTGAGACATCATATTAGTGTTATTTTTGAAATTGTGACTTTCCACCCAGAATAAATAATATATGTTCCAATGAAATTGGTATGTGGAAGAATTTGGATATCCCTCTGAGGTTCACCTGCAAATATCACCAGCCCACACTTTGAAATGAACTGCTTCAGACACATTCACCAGCTACTTTATTAGGTACACAGGACATTTGATAAAATGGCAGGAGTGACACTCCCTGTGTTCTTCTGCTGCTGTAGACTGATTCACAAACAGTCTTATGTCCCATAGTGGCTATTTGAGTTACCGGACAACTGGTGCTATTTGGATATACTCTATTCTGGATCGTTCTCTGGAAAACCTAGAGATGGCTGTGTGTGAAACTCCCAGTAGATCAACAGGTCCTGACGTTTCTTCATCATTCTGATGCTCGGTTTGAACTTCAGCAGGTAATCTTGGTCATGTCTGCTCTCTGCATGCCTAATTGCATTGAGTTGCTGCTAATTAGATATTTGTTCGCAAGCATGTGTACCGAATAATAAAGTGGCGTGTGAGTGTAGTCTGTCTTTTATAATGTGTTTCTTTATATTACCACTGATATTGAGGAACGTGGCAGCAGGACAGGCCTGGCAGTCGAAGCAGCAGGTGTGGAGTCCTGTCAGCAGCTTCTTGTGGCCCTCTGGGCAGGGAGGAGAACAGATAGACAGAGGCACCTGCACACACGTAACAGGGTTTAAGAAAGATTATAAATCATCTGCATTTTATTGTGTAATCTTATCGAAATAGAATGGCCAGAGACAAAACATGCAACAGCTTCAGTTCCTTAAGTCTATTATTGCTCAGAATGTTACAATCGAATAAGCACTGTGTCTCAGAAACAGCTCCTCCATACATCAAGCCATATACAAAGTTGGAAAGGTAAAGTGTTTAACCTTTACAAGACTTTTACAACAATGCAATAGAAATTTCTCCACGCTGATCTCACCGAGTTTGACTGTGCTCTGTCGTGCCACTCAATTTGATCATCGTCAATTGTGAGTGTAAAGGAATCAGCACGGAAGGAGCCCACCACTCTGAGAGACCACACAGTCTGCCTCCAGACCCAGGACACAATGTCATACTCTGAGTACGGGTCACCGTTCTCATCAAAGTACACTGAGGTGTTGCCCAGCGAGAATCGCACCTGCTTAAGCCACAAGAGAAGCTACAGAGGAGAAAGGAGACGTCAGTGCTTTACGAAATGTTATGACAAAAATTACAAATGTACATTGTCTCACCTCCCATGGGTACACCCTCCTCCTTTGGCACTCTCCAGAATCACAGTTGAGAGCTTGATGCAGAGCATAAGCCACGGCGTAGACTGCCTTATACACATTGAAGGAGGAGGTGATGTCATATTCCTCCAGTAAGAAATTCTTCTTAGCGAGGCTGTACAGGTCTGTGCTCTGTAAACAATCATTTCCTCCGCTCATGGTGCCATTGCCATTCTGCGTGGCGCTCTGTTGCAGTGAAGCCTGAAATACCTTTCTCTCAAAGTCCTCAAAACCAGACAGAGATGCAGATTTGATGGAGACACCAATCACAGTACCAACGGTGTGGATCCCAGGTATCCCTGATATAAGAGTAGCTACAGACCAGTCCTCCGTTCCCACCCACACTTTACCTGTGACATTACGCTCAATGACAAATGGGAAGAAGTCGCGAAGTTTTGACTTGCTAGAGAAGACAACGATGGTGTTGACTTTGGTCTTCAGTATGTTGTCCACCATGTTCCTCATGGTCTGGATTTTGTCGGGGCTAAATGAGGGGATGATTCCTTGGTATGCAATGCAGATGCCGTGCCGTGGTGCTTGTTGGGAAAGACTCCTCATGCCTGACAGGCCATACGCATTGTCACTCCCTAAGAGAGCGATCCATGTCCATTTGTAACGAATTAAAAGCTGGATCATAGCACTGACCTGGTTCTTGTCACTGGGAATCGTGCGCAAAAAGGCTGGATAGAGCATCTTGTTGCTTAGCATTTCATTTGATGCTTCATAAGAGATCTAAAAATGAAATAGAGAGGATGTGAGGAATGTTGTGTGCAGGCTTGCTGAGGGTCGTATTTCAAAAGCAATTATTAAAACATACCTGTGGTATGAGATAGGCCCCAAATAAAGAAGCAGGGGTGAACGAGTTGCTGCTGCTGTCTGGCCCTATCACTGCCAGTGCTGTTTTACTGTAGTCTGTGTCTCCCTCTGTCTCGGGTATAGATGTGCTCTGGTTCTGCTGCTCCAGCAGGTCCACTGTGGCCAGGATACTAGCTGGCAGGGAGCAGATGTCATACATCTGGTAGCCCAGCTTCACTCGTGGTAAAAGAGGCAGTGGTCCACTGCCGTTGTTAATTTCTTCCACGGCAAATCTCATAGCTTGCATTAGGTGAAAGCCGTGTTTGTTGGGCGTCCCTCTAGAAAAGGCCAGGTGTCAAGAGAGAAACAAGTGAAGATGATAAAAGAACAATGTTTATGTTAATGTCCAGACCAAGCAACCAATAAGATGCAATTCATCAATTGTGTAGTTGAAAGTTTACTGTGCAGGTAAACTCACTCATTACATGGACCCAGCGCAGGCAAACCAGGGCTCAGCTCATTGTTGCTGTGCAGAGGAAACATTCCTGTGATGGAGAAGTTGCCTTGCAGTTGCATCCCCTGCCCCTGTGAGGTGTAATCCAGTTCTCCATCAGTTATCTGCACCATCATCAGCAAGCCCAGGGAAAGAAACACAGCACTGAACATATCCGTGCTTTACCTGTACCTGCCAAACACACACACACACATACACACACACTGGTGTCAGAGCTCAGTGTAAAACGGATCAGGGGCTGTATTTGAACATGTGGAGTGGCAGAGGGAGGGATGAGAGGATCACTTTTGCATCTTTCTGGTAGTGTTATTTGACTAAAGCGTGTTTGCATGTGTCATTTGTTTGTGTGATTGCAGAGTTTCCCTCTCATTAAAATGAGTTGTATTTATGTAATCAGCCATGAAAGACGTACCAGTGCTTTTCTTCCAATAATCTTTGACAAATGACACAAACTGAAATCCAGAGCCAACACAGATGTTACATTTCTCAATGTAAACCACAAATCTGCACGGAACCACAGATTTTAAGGTTTCTGGTTGGTTTTAGGGTTAGAATTGGGTTTAGGTTAGGCTGTTAGTTGTGACAGTCAAGGTTAGGATAAGGAACTAAGGAATGCATTATGTTTATGCGTGTCCTTACTACAAATACTGCGTAAACGTGTGTGTGTGTGTGTATTTCTGATATATATCGATTCTTTTAGTTTTTTTATAGGTATTTTGCAATTTTTTTAATTAATATAAAAATTATCACAGCAAGGATTTATTTAAAAAGACAAAAACAAAGCCCAAGATAAATAATAACTGTAGTTTATGTAGTTTAAAATCACATTTGGTGTAAAACTCTGAAAGGGCTTTGTTAACAAGAAACAATAGCTGGCAAGAAATATTTTTCTAAATAAATGTTAAAATTTGCAACTAAAATGTTGGGAAAGATTTAGAAATGATGTCCCTCCTATATTATTAGCCAGATATCATATTTCATACCTGCAGACAATCCTTCAAACAAACAAAAAACAAACAAACAATGATCTAACATTGTGAGTCAAGCGACATTAATAAATAATCATAACGGCAGAGTAATGGACATAGTTAGTAGTTACACGTTTGTTATTACTAACAGTATATGTCTGAATCTCATTTAAGTGAAGCATTTGTGACGTCCTGTTTTGAGGAGTCCAATTCTCTGCTGTGAAAAAGGTCTGTTTGTGTGGCTTCCTTTGCATTCTGGTTGATATTTGAGGCTATAGATTTGTTGAACGCACCTGTTGTAACTACATACAATTTGCTTAAAGCTCACCTGTGTCCAGAGCCCAAATCTATTGTTCTGACAACAAAATTGTGCATTTGGTCAACCACAGTGTTGTGAAGGCAAACAAGCATGTAAATGTTCATGACTGATGATTGAAAAATATTTGCATTGTACCAATGGAAACATTTTGCTTTTAATAGTAATTGTCATTTACATTAACCAGCTAGTTTAATTCATGTTAAATAATTAATGTTGGTTGTTCCAAAGTTTTCAGGTGTATTAAAAATTGTTTATTAGTGACAGTTAACATTAAAATATTAACATAAAATAATGGGCAGTTTCCATTTTCATTGCAGAAAAGGTATAGGTGGGGATTATAAAAGGAAAGGTTCACTGTCTGTCATTCTATGGCAAGTCTTTTTTGACACAGCCATTTTGATTATGACCATGAAACAGAAAAGCTAACTAAAGAACTTGTCATTCATTTTAGAAAGTCTAAGCCACACATCTCAATCACGGTGAGGAAGTTGAGATTGTCGACTCCTATACATATTTGTGTTTGACTTTCAGCTTAAATTTGACAAAAATACAGTCAGTAGTCAAAGAGGCCCATCTGCTACAACAGATAATGAGCCTCTTTGCCTACATTCTTTTATTCAACAGTCTGGCAGTAAAGGACAGAAACAGCTACTATAAATCATATAGTAACCAAAATGACTGATCTGAACTCTCTCTGGGAGCAAAAGAATACTACGACCATATACTTGACAAGATCCAAATTTTCCCACAATATATATAATTAACTTGCTTATTATTTAGCATTAGTTTGGCTACATTTGATATACATAAAGCAAAATATGCAAAGACAAAAATTCACACACCTCAACACGATCTCAAATTTAAGAAGCCCTAACAAAAATTAATTCTTCTTCTTTTTGTTTTACGGCGGTTGGCATCCATCTATAGGTGCATTACCGCCCCCCTTCTGCTCTAGAGTGTGAACCAGAAAAAAGGCCACCCTCACAACATAAACTCACACACACTCACTCTTACCCTAAATGTTTTTCCCACTTTATATCCTGTAAAAAAGCCCCATATCCCTTAAGAACTTCACTACTATCCTGACTCGTGCTTTCTCACTCATTTCCATTATTCCCTTTCAATTAAATTCTTGATCCCCTAGTTTTTAAGTGACTTATTTAGTGCACAGTGCCATAGCCTTAACCATAAATCTAACCTGACTTCCTATTTTCATTATTCTCAAAAATTAATTCTACAACTTCATAACAGAATAAAACCCCCATGTGAGTCTCCTTGTGTGTGTGTTATTTTATATTTGTTTGATACCATTATATTTATCCTTTTGTGATTACCAATAAAGCTTAATAGACAGACAGACAGATAGATAGATAATGGAAAATCTGGGATAAAACCATACATCCATGTGTAAAACATGATGGTAAGGTGATAAAACACGCGCGTATCCAAGGAACATCCATGGAATAAAGGGACAATAGTGTCTGGCTCGCTCCGTTTGCGTCACTAACGTGCGACGCACACGTTGAGGTGAAAGTGCAAGGCTGCCATTTTTTTCTGCTTCGATCTTCCTGCTTAGTTGGACGTGCAGAGACTAAACTACGAGTTTTAGCGTCACTTTTCAAGAGTTTTAACTTAATTTTTTGCGCCCTGAACACACTTAGTGGACGGATTTTACAGAAGCTCTGTGTATTTGAGCTCAGTTTGAGGCGCAGCCTTTGCTCGGCACTGCATGGGTCTGCAGACGGCTACTTAGCTCGGCGGGCTAACATTAGCCGTGGCTGTAAACAAACTCTGCAGACAGTGGAGACCCAGTCGCTGATAAACCACCACAAACTCTGCAGGTTGGGCCACAAATCCAGCCGAAGACAGAGCTAACTCCAGGGAGTGTGGGCGGTCTGGTGCCGCGTGTCTGGATGTGTTCAACACAACTTAAGTTTTGATGACAGTGCGAGTTTCTTCATAGCAGCTTTAGGAGCGGGTCTGTTGGAGCGCGGGGGAAACACTTGACACCCAACCACACTCATTCACTCAGCGATATGTCGTCCTTCTCGGAGTCGGCCCTGGAGAAGAAACTGTCGGAGCTGAGCAGCTCACAGCAGAGCGTCCAGACTCTGTCTTTGTGGATCATCCACCACCGCAAACACTCGGGTCTCATCGTTAAAGTGTGGCATCGGGAGTTGAAGAAAGGTGAGAGCTGCCATTGTTAAATACATATATAACTTTATTTACACACTCAAGGTCCCGATGTAAACGCCATACACAGCATATCATACAAGCCTATACACCCAACACCATGCATACACACATACAATGTCTGTCCAAACTGATTTAAATACATAACAGTTTGTTCCATCTTACGTCACTTTGCATCGGGTCAGTCAATGACATTTTTACAACATTCCTTCACTCAGTTAACCTGCACATTTCTTTTAAAATAAAGTTCCTAAATATTTTATGTAAACGTTGGTAGAAATGGTTAAAGTGCTTCAGTGATTGTCATTTACTGAGAAATAACGAAAAGCAAGTCCAGTTTATATCTACAGTTGTGAGGATACAGTGACCTGAAATGCTGAGAACTTTGTAGGAGAAACGAGTCAATATTAGTAATAATGATAATAATCAAGATAATAACAACAATGAACTCTTGAACAACAATAATAAACTACTTTGATAGCACTTTTCAAAACAAGGTTATTTTCTGTTTTTTACAGTGTATTGTGTTTAATGCCAACATTGATTTATTTTTTGTGTATTCTGTTTGTCCTTCATTGGCTGTCCATTGTCTCTGTCATGGTTGCCCTGCATCCTGTGTGCACACTATACTTTATTTGTTTGATTTTGATTGAAACCATGGCTGGATATGGCTACAAATGATGCATTTCACAAATCGATTGTCTATTATATGAAATGCCTGCATGAACATTGTGCATGTATTGAATCTTTGTTGTATTGTGACATCCAATGTTATTGGATTATTGCTCAGCATTAGATGTCACTGTTTTAGCATGCAAACAAATATGAGCTTAACTGACTTAAAGTTATCTAGAACAGGTTTTGAAGATACACAGTTTCCTTCTAGAAAACTGTAACTCCACCAAGACTTTGCCTGTAATGATAAACTTACTCAGAAACTAGCCCCAGAAAAAAATAAAAAAATAAGTGCACTATATTGCTCTATAATTTGTATGCACATAATACATTGACCATCACAGGCCCACATCAATTTCTGTCATCCCATTGTCAATATAATAAGCAGTTTATTAAGTTTTTTGTGTTGTGTTTTTTTGTGTCCAGCTAAAAGCAGCAGGAAGCTGACTTTCCTGTATCTGGCCAACGATGTCATCCAGAACAGCAAGAAGAAAGGACCAGAGTTCACCAAAGACTTTGAGACTGTCCTCGTTGACGCATGCTCCCATGTGGCCAGGTAGAGAATGGTGTACAATACATGCTCACACACAGTTAGCAATAAGAGTTTGTGTACAGGTGTGAGGACACTTACTGTCCCAATGCTTTCTTCTAAATGTATTCCTATGTAGGAATAAACTGCTCAAACTGAAATTAAATTAAATTTTTGTGCTATTTTTTTTCTTGTTTTCAACAGAACAATATTCGCTAAAGTAACAGTGAAAAGGGAATCCACTCACAAATAGTAACAACTTTTACGTTATGGGTTTATACTGTAAATTTGTCTTTGGACCTACATTTATCCACCGCCAAGATAGGACAAAATGGCAACAAACTTTTTAGAGACTAATGAAAAGACTAAATATAAACGTGTGCTCCTTAATTATCCATAAGGTGTTTGGAGGAATTTGTGAAATAATAATTGTTTTTTTCTAATTTGCGCTGTTCTTGTGACTTTTGCAGAGAAGCCGATGACGGATGTAAAAGGCCCATGGAGAGGTTGCTGAACATCTGGAAGGAGAGGGCCCTCTATAGAGCTGACTTCATTCAGCAGCTCAAACTGGCAATAGAAGACTCAAACAGTCCCAGGCCCTCAGGTTAGACTACCATTACATAATATCATTGTTATATATACATACTTATACATATATAAAGTATTTGAACAAAAATATCAACTGACATGACTACTGCACATGATCTTACTGCAGTTTTAGAGTAACATCACCTCTGCTTCTGTTGATATGGCAAAATTGTCAGATAACCCTAAATGTCACAGTCTTTCAAAATAAGCCTTAAAGTTAACTCCTTTTTTATGTAAAAATCGTAAAATAATTGGCATTGAGAAGATTCATGTTTTATTTTATTACAGTTACAGTTACAGTTTTATGTACAGCTGTTGGCATTTGACCTCTTTTTAATATTCCGTTCTGTCATTTCAAACCTTATCTTTGCAGAGGAGAAAAAGGCAGTAAAACGCAGCTATCAAAAGATCCAGGAAGAAGAGGATGATGAGGATGACGACTATAGAAGCCACAACTCCCCTCACATCATTGATGCCTCTGCAAATCAGCTGGTGCGGAGCCAAGTGTTTTACTCATTTTACTCATATTTGCCCGTCTCCACCCATTTTCTTTGTGACATGGTCTCTCCATCCTGATAAAATCTAACTGTCGGTTTTAAACACACTCTTACACGCATCTTCAGACTGAGGAACTGGTGAAAGCCCTGCAAGACTTGGAGAATGCAGCATCAGGTGATGCAGCTGTTCGTCAGAAGATCGCCTCACTGCCACAGGAAGTCCAGGATGTTTCTCTGCTGGAGAAGATCACTGGTAAGACTCAACAGCTCAGCTTAATCAGAAATGACTTTTCCTGTAATACATTATACATTTTATTTTTTATTAATTTTAATACTGTGTTCTTATTTTCCCTTAGCATTGAAACTTGAATCTTAATTGTATTAATGTGTTGTGTTTTAAAATTCCTTTACATTATGTTATAGTTTCTGTGTGGTTTCTGTGTCATAGTAGGATTGCCTCAGTTAAATCTTCCAGAGATTGTGGCAGAATTTATAAAATGCTAGTATGTATACTCGATCGTGAAAAAAAAAATACACTTTGGCTTTGTTATAGACAAGGAAGCAGCAGACAAGCTGTCAAAGACGGTAGATGAGGCCTGTTTGCTGCTGGCGGAGTACAATGGCCGACTCGCTGCTGAGCTGGAGGATCGGAGACAGCTGGCCCGCATGCTGACTGAATATATTGGCAGCCAGAAGGAGGCGCTCATGGAGAGAGAAAAGAAACTAGAGGTGAGACATATCATATGCTAACAACAGCCAAATCCATGCATTCATACAACAAGAGACGTACTGTACAGCTCAATTTGAACATATGTGGTAAATTTCCTTCATCAATTAGTTTTTGAGTGTAACCCTTTTCACCCTTTGTTTGCCTAAAAAGCTGCAGTGATGGGACAATAACAGTAGGATATTTATAATAAAAAGAAACAACCTGAGAAGAAATACTCTGGATTTGTGCCTCCTATAGAGTGTACCATGCCAGAAATATTACAAGATCATTACTATGTCCCATTTTTTTTTTTAGCTGGACAGGAGATGGCGGTCACCCCAAACTTTTATGCTAGTGGCATTTATTTTTCATTAAATGTGTTTGATTGAATTGGTAATTTTGCATTAGAGCATTATCCCTAACCTTGACCATAACCACTTAATGCCTAACACTACCTTAACCTAACCATAAGTTAAGTCTTGGCTCTAAACTTAACAAGTTCCTCAGAAATGAGGTTCTGACTGGTTTTCGTGGTAGACATGGATAGGGCCATGTTATCTCCTGCTGGGTTAAATCTACAACCCAATCGGTTAAATAATTAAATAATTTCACTCTGTGCTTTGTAGCCAAGCAATAATGTTTATCTCATATGTACCTGTGCTGCATCTTTGTGATTGTTCATTGCAGGAATACAAGCAGAAACTAGCGAGGGTGACTCAGGTGAGGAAAGAGCTCAAGTCTCACATCCAGAGTCTACCTGACCTGTCCCTCCTGCCAAACGTGACTGGGGGTCTGGCCCCACTTCCCTCAGCTGGAGATCTCTTCTCCACTGACTGAGATGTCTTTGCCCAGACGAACGTCCCTAATGCTCCTCTGCACCAAAACCCAACCCCATGTTTGATCCACAAACATACTCCCAGTTGTGTCTCCAGCTAGAGGACATGTGGTCAAACCTCTGTCAGCGGAGGAGCCAGCTCACCTGCTAACTCCAAATCTGCATGGCAAGAGGAAGAAAGGGACACAAGGAGGAAGGTTTGGTGAAGTCAAATTGCTCTGCAGAGGAGAAAATAGACTCTGTTGGCCTGGATTTTTCCCTTTCTTACTCAGTCAACAAGGATTCCACTCCACCAGCTTGGAACAAGTTTATTTCCTGTTTGTTTTTATTTGTCTGATTTAGGAGGAGGAGAGGAGTGAAGAAGCTAAAGCTTCCACAGACCCAAGTGTTAAGGTGTCAGGGTGTGTCATTCATTTCTGTGTGGCATTTTGAAAACAGAGGTGGGCCGTTTGCTCTGAAGTTGTCTGAGGTTGTGACTACACTGTGAACAAGATGTACCTTTCATTAGTTTTATTTTTATAGCTTGGAGTTAATGGCTTTTTAATGACACATAGTCAGGTAGTTTCGATGTGTGTACAATTACAGAAGAGACCAGATTGAGTTTAATGTATGATGGATATTGGATGTTTGATGAAAGCTCATCGTTGACAACTGTTACACATTGACCCCCCCCCCCCCCCCCCAGTACAGTAACTCATCATAGAGACTGTGACTATATAGGATTTGTGGGAGAGCATCTTTATGAAAGTTTGAAATGTTTTGTTTCTCTCCTTTACAGAGTAAAACTGTACAAATTCAAAGTTCCTGCTTGTTTTCACACTTAATTCCTAAAGGGCGCTGAGGCTGTTTATGTTAACAAGTGTGTACAAGGAAGTGTTTGAGTTCTGTGTAGCAAATCCTGGATGTTGATGAAACAATTCAAAGTTTGCTTTCGAAGTAACCCTCTGGTTTTTGTTTTATTAAATTAATTGTGTTATGAAATTCAAAAAAGTGCAGTATTTGCTGAAAGAGAAGACTTGTCTTTCTGATATTGTATATCACAAGATCTTTTTTGGTATAAAAAAATTAGTGAAATCATTACAATCGATGACTTGCGCATCTTTGTCTTCATTTTTAAACGTTAAAAAAAATGGCTCATTTGATTGACAATATTAGATTCGCACAATAACAATAATTGCACATATTTCTTGATGCTACCTGTGAGGGATTTATACATTTTAGTATATTTTAAAACTGACAAACCCCCATTACATATATTGTCATTTTCATATTCTATTTAGGAAGTATGACATTTTCTTTATGTGATATTTGGAACAACATTTGAGAGAAATTAATTTTCTTGACAGTTATCATTTGTTGAGTTGAACTGATCCGGCCTTTTAGTGCTGGTGAATTTTGCAAATAAAAGTAGATTACAGTAGCTGTAACCTGCTGATGCAACAATCTTTAGAGACAGAAGATGTTACAACTTATTTTCAGTAAACAGCCTGACTGATTGGTGTTTCCAGGCAGTCTGTATGTAAGACTCAATCTTTAATAGATTGAATCTTATGGTCATTAAAGATAACTACACTGTCGAAATGTGTGCCAGGAAGGATTTCAAGCACATTCTGACACAGTTGTGCAGCACTATTGATAAAAGTTTGGTCTTTTCTCATCTACTTGTTGTGTGGTATGTCTCTCTCTGCAAAATCATACTGGACTTGCAGGACTTCACCAACAGGAGTGTTTTTCCAATGAAAGTGATTCAGTGAATGCCAATAAACTGGAACTATTTGAAATGACTACGTGGTAAATGGTTCAAGAGCTTCATGTTGTTGCTTCACACAAACAAAAAGACTTAATTTGTCATTTCAGACAATGCTTTAGGTAGTGAATTACAGCAGATACACATGCATGCAAATGCACACACACATACACACACATATATACATATATACAAACACATACACACATTGATAGATAGATAGATAGATAGATACTTTATTCATCTCACAGAGCAATTCACATTGTTGCAGGTTGCAGCTGATGGTCTTTGCTTGATTAATAATTACTTTATTCTCTTGATATTACGACTTTTTCTCATAATATTACCACTTTATTCTCGTAGTATTAGGACTTTACCCTTTATTCTGATAATATTACGAATTTATTCTCACAATATTACGAGTTTATTCTCATGATACTACGGATTTATTGTCGAAAGATTCATTTTTTTTTCTTTTCAGTTTGACCCTAATACTTCATCGGAACATCCTTTCTGATGTGCGAAAAAAATTGTGAGAATGTATCTATAATTCATAATCTATAATAGTGCAGAGGGCAACAACCCTATGTATGTACAGCACTTAATGTAAAATATTAATACTGTTTACTGTCAACATGGTCCAACAGCACTCCAGATTTTAATCGTGCATCTCTCGTCTCCAGGACAACACTGTTCTTGTACGTCAGAGGGAATGGCTACCCCTGCGAGTCGGTCTTATCTTCGGTTGTCGTCGGCTATCTTCGTCACCTCCGATCATGGATCCGAACCATACGTACAAGCTAAGGTCACGTGACGGGATAAGTTCCTCCGCTGTACGAGCTCCGCTTTCTGCCCACGTTAGCTAAAACATATCTGTTGCAAGTAACCGCGCGATTCTATGATTTTTATGACCTCAAACTAATTAAAAGAGATTGAGTTTATATCATAGTGCTTCGACGGGCGCTGGTCTTTGAGTCATATAACACCGAGCCGCGCTTTTAGATATTTTTGGACGGCTTTGCGTGCTAGCTAGCTAGCTAAGGTTAGCGCGTTAGCCAACATCATAAACATGAACATAGACAACGTGAATCAGTCTGTCACAACTGGAGTGTCATCTACGACGTCTTCAACCTCAAGTAACTGTATCGCAAATGATAATGTCGCAACCAGCGTCAGCAGCATCCCTTCGATCACGAGTAATGGTAAGGTTATGGAACTTGGGTCCATGTTGTGCCAAACTGTTAGCTCAGTTCACAGTAGGAAAGTGTTTTTTTTCCATTAAAGGTGGATAAATGGTATCAGTAAAACCTTAAAAATTGGTAAAATAATTCAATATAGTTTAATAATCCTGTGTAAATTGTTATAATATCCGGTTTGCATTCACATTGTTGAAGAGCGGTGTTGATTCAGCTGTGATCATTTATAAGGATGTAGCGTCTGCTGATGAGATAAATCAAACAGGGAGGTTATTGTAGTTTACCCTCTGTAATTTGACAAAATAATACTAACAATAATTAAGTTAAGTTTTATAGCACTTTTCATGAAACAGGTTTGAGCACTCCACTGATGTAAGACAGAAACCATGTAGTGTGTACAATGCCATGCTATTGCAAATCCAAGCTATTGCAATAGACAGAATGAACATACAAGCAACAACTGTAGCAAGAAACAAAAAACAATCTAAGTTTATTATGCAATAGGTAGAGCATTACCTACACACATAATGTGATATAGTTCTACATCACCACACACTTAAGCTCTTATCTGGGACATGGTCAAGCTGAATTAAGACCTATGCTTTTGAGTTTTACTTACTACTATAACGGTCATGACAATGATTTGATAGCTTTGTTATTAGTTTTTACTATATGTTACTAATATACTGATAACTTGCTATATCTGCAGATACTTTAGCGTTTTTCATGCATCTATGTGAGGGATAATTTTTTGCATGCAGGATTTACATATACTTTTCACAAATGCTGCAATGGGTAAACATTTTTTGGTTTTTTTTACTTAATAAGAACTCATTCCAATAACTTGCATCACAGCTTCTTCATCAGCGGCCATGGTGACACCATCAGCGGACACATCTGTCTCCAATGGTGTCTATGTTCCTGGTGGTATCACCAATGGAGACGTGAAACCTGCCATCTCCGCCACACCCCTGGCAGATTTCCTCATGCAGCTGGAAGAGTATACTCCAACAGTAAGTCCAGTGGTGTGATTGTATGGCACAGTCATTGTCTCCATCACCATCATAGGAATACATTGTCAGAAACCAGAAACACTGCATATGTTCACAGTGTTCTCACCTTGTACCTAACACCTACATGTTTCTGTCCTCACAGCCACAGTTACTGATAACATTAGGGATGCATGCTAAATGTTGTTAAATATTGATCGTGTTTACCAAACCTAAGAATGATGATGTTCTCGAATGTAATGTTTAATTATTCAGTTTTAATGATTGCTTTTTTATATGGAGCTAAGAAACCAGAAAATATTTAATATTCACTTTCAAGAAGCTGAAAATTCAGAAAACTTGTTTTAATTATGAATTAAAACTGATAACTCGGTCATCTAAATATTTGACAATCGATTTCATAATCCATTAATAATTGATTAATTGAATAACTACCTCCCTACCTAATAACTGACTACCTCCTTGACTTCTGTGGTAGCACCCTCTACAACAACTTGTTTTGTTTACGTTTGTTTGTTTTGCTCAATTAAGGAAATTTATATTGACATGTACTGCAGCATGAGTAGGCAAAATATTAGGTTAATGTCTCTGTAGTAGAGACTAAATGACCTCTGCAGTTGGGCTCAGGGAAAAATGTATACGTATATTGGACTTTATTTTATCAGCCCAAGCACTCCCAATATATCAGCATATCAGATATCGGCAAAAAGTCCAATATCATGCATCCATAGATAATACCACAACATTCAATGAAATTTAGTCCTGAAAAATATGAAACTAGATACTGTAGTCTGTGTTTCGCTTACCTGGTGAATTAAATTAAATTGCAGTACAATTCTGCTATATGATGCTCTGTTGATTCATTTGCATCAGCATAATGTATAAGTGGTTGATATTGTTAATATTTGAAGAGTACTCGTGGCAAATTCATATCCCCTTTCATATCCCCTTGCCCTGTCACTGTTATATAATATTCTCCATAAATTTCCTTTTTCCCCCTTTACAGATTCCTGATGCAGTTACAGGGTATTACCTCAACCGTGCTGGCTTTGAGGCATCTGATCCAAGAATGTAAGTCCTATCAGTGCTACCTGCTATTTTCATTGTGAGCTGGTCTGCTCAATAGCCAATGGAGCTGAATGACACAAAGCACAATGCTAATCATAGCTGTCAATTTAAAAACGAGTCCTAAAATCGTGGAATTACAGAGCAAATGGAAGCTGATCAGCTGCAGATGAAAACCTTTAGAATTGGTTAAAAAAAGATCAATTGAAAGCCAACATGTAGTGTCTGTAGAGTTTTAAATTTCCCTATTCTCTCTCTTTAATCCACAATTTGGGAAATCTAGATCCATGCCACAGTTTGTTAGCTGACACAGTTGAATGGAGACTTGTTTGAGAAGGTGAGATAATAAAGTGACTCAGTTATTCATGACAGGGCTTCAGGCTAACTTTTGGTTGCACTGGTCTGCCTATAAAAGTTGGGTGCCCAAAAGTTGAAAAGTTTGTTTTGACCATGATGTCATGTGTGAGTTCAAGCAAGTGCTCAAAAAGACAACAGGCTTTGCAGATAAACATATAGGAAGATAATGGTTCAAGACGAAAGGTTAGGTGCAACAGTGTGATTAAATAAAAAAATGGAGATTTTCTGTTGCATGTGCAACTTTAGAGCCCTGAATTCAAGATTAAAAAAAAAGATAAATTGTAGCTAACATTGCTCTTTTGCATCATTGCCACATTTGAAGGTTGTTTTCTCATATTCCAATATTTGTAAAGATCTATTTAATGTGCTAAAAAACCCTTTTTAATAAAGAAAAACACTTATTGTTCCTATGTCTACCATACCTGTCAAACATTTTTCAGTTGGTTGTATTGTATAATGTATTGTCATTAAGTGAAGAAACAGTTAATTCTTTGAAATCATGTTGTAACTTCAGCTAACATTGATACATAAATGAATGATTCCAAAGGGTTCACATAGTTTTCTCATCTCTGTCACAGGCATGAATAAATAGAAAGTATAGGAAAATCTGCTCAAACCTTTTTCTTTGTTTATACAGGGGATTCTGTCAATGACCACAGCTGCTCTCTTTTTTTTGTCTCTCTAGAATCCGTCTGATCTCCCTTGCCTCTCAGAAGTTTATCTCAGACATTGCAAATGATGCACTGCAATACTGTAAGATGAAAGGAACTGCCTCAGGAAGCTCAAGGAATAAGACAAAGGTCAATAATTCTACTTGCACTTTAATTGTAATATTTTGTGTTCCTAAAAGACTGATTAATGATGTTCTCATCTTTTATCTTCTCCTAATATAGGATAAGAAGTACACTCTGACTATGGAAGACCTGACTCCTGCCCTCTCAGAATATGGCGTCAATGTTAAGAAACCATATTATTTCACGTAGACGTGTCTTTGAGGCTTTTTCTTTTGCTATGTTTATCTCCCTGCTGACCCACTAGCCTGTAACAACATCAAAACATTTTCTCTTGTTTTATTTTTGAGTATGCTGCTTAAGAACAGCTTTGACAAATCTTTGTAGACCCATTGCCATTTGTTATTTTTGAGGAGCCACCATTGTGTTATGGTAAATTGTAACATTACATTTTATTGTGGAAATAAAACCTTTGAAAAAACCTTGATGTCTTCCTATGTTATTATTAATAATAATAATAATAATAATAATAATAATAATAATAATAATTGTTATTATTATATTATAAAATGATAATTATAATAATGATCCATCCATTTTCTACCACTAATAATACATTTAATTGCAGCTCTAGATAGTACAAGAAGGTGGTAGTTAAAATATATCAACAGATGCTTAAAAATTAAATGTTTTAAGTTGATGTAAATCAAATCTCACAAGTATAATAAATATTAAATGAGGCCCACTCACATCCCAACACACATACAGACCCATATGCTATACTTAACAATCCTGGATTATTATTTTGTTCTTGTCATTTATGTTAAGATTTGTTGTAAATGTTTTATTTGTTGTATTTGTTTTTATTTATATTTTATTTTATTACAATATTTTTTTATATTGCACTGTTGTACCATAATGTGCAATGACAATAAATGTGCAATGACAATAAAGTCTATTATAATTCTAGTAGTAACGAGAAAGAAAACAGGAAATAGGATAAATAAATGTATCCTAAATGTGTCTGCCATAATGTTGGTGCAGTCTTAAGATGCAGCTTGGTTTAAGATTAGTTTATTTAGTCAATTTTAAAAATAAATTAAATATAGGTATTTTATTAGTGAAATAAAACAATATAAATGCCACAGCAAAGGCTGGAAGTGAACCAGATATATAAAGCAGTTAAACCTTACCCAATGGTTACCACCAGGTGGTGCCTTTGTGAGAGAAATCCCATTTAGTTTCGCGATTTCACTGTTTTGTCCCCAACTGCGAACCGTATAATGTCTCCACTGAGACCCCGTAGGTTTGAGCTGCGCATATGCTGGATATTTGAATTTATCGCGTGTGGTCGGTAAAACTGTATTTCTGAATTACTGTTGAGAAAAGGGAAACACTTAAGATGTCTGTTCAAGCAACAAATCCCAACAATCCCATAGTTTTCTTCGACATCACCATCGGAGGCCAGGTGAGTAGAGGAACTAGTTTAGTCACAGTGACTTATTAGCTTCCAGCTAACGTTGAGACAACGTATCTATATATCACCTTATAATGTGTGATGCGCTGTTCACGAAGCACTATAGTTACAGTTTTGCTGCTGTAACAAGTATATTTCTCTTTCATGGTTGGTTTAGTTTGCGTATTTGCACGATTTGTAATACAATCGACAGGTGAAGTTATTTGAAAAGTTGCACCAACTGTGCAGGGAAGATGGAGGAAGACCTGTTAACAAAAATATACAACTACTATAAGTAGCAAAGCAAAAATATGTTCAAAATCTGTCATAATGCATTACAAAAGGGTCCAAGTGCCATAATTCTTTGATTAGAGACCATGGTGATGATGATGATGATGATGATGATGAAAATAAATAGCTTGTTCCAAAGAGATGGTCCTATGTATTTCAATGTGTAGTCTAGAATCCCTAGAGGATCTGCCTTTAAAAAATAAACAATGGGCCACTTTAGGTGAACAAATGCATAGCTGAACACATAGATATAGACATAGGTAAGGTATTTACTATTCACCTTAGACATGAATAGAAGTTTGTGTTTTTAAAGAGGAGCAGACCATAACAATGTGTGACAAGTGGCAGCCGGAATATGTTTGCAGCACATAAAATAAGGATAGATTATGCTAGAATAAAATGTTAAAGTGCCAGAATGATTCACCACCGAATGAACCCTTGTCGTGATATCAACTGCGATTTTTTAATTCACTGAGTTTTAGGAATTGTTTATAAAAAAATAAGATAACAGTTTTAGACAGCAGCTTACAACAGCTAAGTGTACAATATAAATCAGATAGCAGGAATAAAAAGGGCTCTGTCAACCCGAGTAACACTATGTTCATAATAAATTTGAATCACTATATCAGTAGCATGGGCAGTAATAACAACATTCGTCTTTTATTATATGTGATATATGATTTTTCCTTTACTTGCTTTAGATAGATTACATTTAAAAAAATATTTTAATACATAGATTTGAACCCAATAAGAAGGTTAATAACTAACACAAACAGATCTAGTTTCTTAGTTTTTTTTGTTATTATTCTTTTTTTAAATTTTATTCTTCATACATAAGACTTAAGACATAAGCACTCAGAGAGAGAGCTGACCTTGGCCAGGGCTTCAACACTTTCTGTGTTTTACACACTCGCACTTGACATTTTTACATTTCGATTAGGGCTGAACGATTTTGAATAAATATCTGCGATAATTGCGATTATTTTGACAAGAAATAATTAATGTAATGTAATTTTTACATCCTCATTTTGATTTAAAAAAAACATTTAAAAGGATTAATGTGCGATATTTGTGCAGCTCTGTGAGAAACAAAGATGTTCTCTTCAGTCTGTAGAATAAGATGTGAAATAATAATTCATCTAAAATTAAATTTTGACTTGAACAAATATTGCGTCTCCTGCGATTTGAAATTTGCAGTAAGCAGTATTGCGATTTAGATAAAATTTCGATTAATTGTTCAGGCCTAATTTCAATCTGTATAGAACTTTACTTGCTTATAGCCATTCGACATTCACAAAATCCCCCTGATCTTTTAAAATGTCACTGAGATATACACATCTGAACTTGTTAAATGGTACTTCATTTTAAATTTAAATTTAATCTGGACCAGATCTAGATCAAATTTAAAATCAGTTCAAATCTGATGAGTTTTGACAAAGATATAATTTCTTGTTTTTGTGTTTTTGCCCTTTCTAAGAGATGTGCATTTCTTGAAAATGTGATGATTCTGACCAATATTATTTTGTTTGGGTGATACCCATCACAAAACAGGTCCAGATTACCTGTCAAAAACTCTAGACAGGAAGTTTGCTAACAGAAGGACGCATTCACAATTCTCCAACACCAATGAAAGCATAACCTCCTTGGTGGAGGTAACAAACTGTAACATGTGAATGTCACCTACTGTCCTATTAAGGATAGGTCACTGCGAAAACATAGTATGTGTATGTTAAGTAAAGGAAAAGAAACTCCACTACTTTCCATGTCTACGCTTGTGTACAGGTTAAAGGTGATCATAATTTACAGATTAGATATTGTGCCATGAATTTTTGTCTTGTCTAATGTGTTGTAGGAGTCACATTGGTGAAGAAGAAATTCCTCAGGTATAATAACCAGACCTCTGAATAAGAACAGGCTTATAAACTTAGCCACGTCTGTGATATCTTTCTGTATTTACACTGAAACCTTCCAGCAGCTTGTTTTCTTTAGTGGTGGATACTTAAAACGCTGTTGTATCTTAATTTCCCATTCATTCTCCTCACAGTTACATGATAAGGAATTCTGTGGATAGTGAATAAGTGAAGACACAGGGTAGAAAAATAATGTAAACATTGTTTAATGAACGAAAAAGATGAAGGACTGTATTTTAGAATATTTTTTATTGTGAAGCATTTCGAAAGCAACATAACATTTCCCTGGAGTATAAAATTATCTATAAATAGGGCCGTGTGATAGACAAATACAAAATTAATCTACAATAATATAGACTGTATTTGTTTTTAGGAAATATTTACAAACATTTTCCACAATCTTTTGCAGTTCATTTCTTCATTTAAAAGTCCGTTCACAGCCTTTTGTCTATTCCATTTCTTGTTTACATGTTGGCTCCAGATGGAACCTGTGCATGTGCTGTTTAGAGATGTAGCATTTCCTTTCCAAGACTTATTTCCCCTGTAAGTGAAGAAAGAGTCTTATATGACTTCCCTGTATAATAAGTTTAATATTTGCTGTGGGCTGTAATGTAAATGATTACTTTTGAACCGTTGCCATTACACATAGAACAGAGAGAGTCTCTTCTCTTTTGATGGGTTAAACACAGCTGTGGGGAGATGCTGCTGCCATGTTCCTTTGCTCAAATGCCAGTAAACGTGCCATAAGCACACGTTCTCTGGTACACGGCTGTATGGCCCAAAGGACTTGCTCTTTACCCAGAACACCAGACCCATTAGTAAACTGTTGGTGCACTCAAGCAGGAGAAGGTTGACATTGATGTAGGCAGGTACTCCAAAGCCAAAAGCCAGACAAACCACAGACATTGTGAGATAAGGCATCCAAAATGTACTGAAGCCCAGAGTTAAACTGAACCACAGAGGTGGCCGTGGCTTGATGGTGTCCTCCAGATAGTTGTCCTTAATGCTTTTTGTCTCTGTTGATGGGGTAGAGGTGAACAAATCGCTCCTGTGGTTCTCTTGATCTTCCCTCAGTTCAGACAACCTGTCAACCTCTGTCACCCATCGGGGAATGCTTGAACAAAAGGGCAGCATTGTAAAAAGAATGATGATGAAAAGCCCCAAAACGAAGTAGGTGACTAACATAGACTCCTGTACTTCACAAACGGAGGCCTTTACCCCTGTTTTGTAAACCAGTAACATCAGCTCCGCATTCGTAGAAGCGAAGGAGTAAAGAACGGCAAGCATCCACACCAGCAGTGTCAACACCACGTTCCTGAGGAATTTGCAGATGACTCTCTTAATGCCAAGGCAGGTGTCCTCTGTACAGTAGTCTAATAAACCAAAGCACATCATCGGCAGTGGCAGTGCTGCGAATGTTGCCGAGATATGAGCTAAGAAATAGCACACAGAAGACTTTTCAGCTCCAAGAAACCACAGAGCAGACATACAAACTGCCATCACTAAGTCAGCCAGGACCATGGACAGGCTGCACATGTTGAAAAAGGAAGTAGAAATCTTCCGGCAACATAGGTAAAAGACTGCTGCATCCATTCCCAACTTAACAACAATTAGTAACAGATACTTTTCAGTTTTATCTGCCTGACAGCCAGACCTCTCGTCCCACTGCTCAATGATCGCCAGCATTTTGACAGTGTGGCTTGTGTCTGGATATAATGGTAATCCAGAGAGCATTTTCTGCAGCAGCACACAGGTTGGTGCCAAGGTGTGCCAGGAAAAGCTGTGGAGAAACAGATCATAATAGTAAATACACAGGTGCATGTACAAAACTAGAGCTGAAACGTTTAATCGATTATTAATCAATTACTAAATTCATTTCCAAATGTTTAAGCTTCTTAAATGTGAATATTTTCTTCATTTCTTTGCTCTGGATAACAACGAAATCATTAAAATGTAATCATTTTGGTTTGTGGACAAAACAAGACATTTGAGAACACCATCATTTTCAAGTTTGACGAACATGATCAATATTTTTTACGGTTTTTCTGATATTTTATGGACCAACGATTAATCGATTAAAAATAATCGCTATTGCTGGTCATGCAAACCAGCAAAGTTGTTTCCTCCTGACAAAACCGACAGGTTTGCCGTGTACCTTATCTGGCAAACAATGGGGCTTTTTCATGGCACGTTTTGACGTTTTACAGGAGGAAAAGTGGAAGTTTTTATGTAAACAAATATTCAAATGATAGCTGAGATCCATTTAGCTTCCTCAGTTCTGAGTGTATGTTGGCTCTCTGTTTCACTGGCCTTACTGACTATTTGAAATGAACAGAGCCATGGACAAAAGTATCAGTAATCAGTACTTTTCTTGCTAAAACATGTCAAAATGTGGTGATAAAGGCTCATATTGTAATATATAAAAGCCTTGATTAGAGTCGTTTTTATTATTTACTTTCAGATTACATTGGATTTGCATAACATTGTAAAACTGGTGCAGTATTAACTCCACTAAATTATCTACTGAGTTTTAAAAAAGAAAGAAAAAAAACCTTACACCAAAACCTTTGTCAAACTGTGTGCTTCACCCCCTTAAATTATAAAACACGTAATTTCTTGGTCTATGTATGGTATGTATATTTGATCATGTTTTAGATAACTAACGTTTTTGTAAAGCATGGTAAGTTAATGCTTAAACATCTCAGCATCATGACCATGAATATACATATTACTCTCGTTATTAAAGGCCTTTGTGACCAGGTGATAAACATGCAAGTAAAGCAGGTTCTGCCATTGAAGCATGTAGCATTTGTTCAACAATTGAAAATGCCATTACCTTTTGTGATCAGGGTTATTGTAGTCCAGTAAGACTCAACAGTCATCCAGAACTTAAGTCGAGTCATGCAAGTTTGAGGCCTTACAGCAAGTGTTATTAGTGCAGACTGCTGTCAGGTGGATCAGTTCTGTTTATGGCTCCACCTTTTCTAAATGCAAACTGATAGGACACACCTCTGTTGTCTTGAAGGAAACATGTTTGCAAGCCCCAGCGATAGAAACTCACTTCCTTTTAACAGTGCTATTTGGTTGACACCACACCCTGACTGGTTTTGTCTGTTGCCATTATTCTGCTATACAATTACACTAGAATCCCAGGGAATGGTATCAAGTTGTGGATGCTGAAGGACTGAGGTTACTTCTTAGAAATATTGGCTATTATGAAAACAACTGCTACTCTATACTAGTATACTTTTAATGTAATCCAATGTATGTTGGAAAAGTTTTCAAGGGTTAAAAGTGTAATGCCTTTCACTGTAACAACCAATATATCCTCTAATATTAAATGTCCTATGATAAGCATTAACCTTTTATCATAAAGAATAAGTCACCGATTGGTGATCCTTTTTTTTTAATCCTGTGTGCAAATGTTTGCTCTCTAATAAAGGTCCATGATCATTAAAAGTGGGTGTAGTAGATGGCAGTTGCGTCTGGACTTTGTACTCATTCATGTGATAGTTAAGAGGAAACAGCCTAGTCTAGATCTGCAAATGACACCCGTTCTGTTTGATAGTTCCAGCATCACAAAATGAATATTTCAACTGCATAATCTCTTCAAAATGTAGACACTGTATCCTACGTAGTCCTGATAGAATACTACTTTATAAGTGCTGTAAGCTGTCTCGTATTAAAGGCTGTCTTACCTGTCATTGACATCAAACCCTCAGAACATAAAATGTGCTTTGCTGTTTGCTCGTTCCATGGCAGCAGCTTCTCTTTTGTCATTGTACAACTGTACCGGACTCTCCACGCAAAAGACAGGGGATCTATTGGCTGCTTGTTTGACAGTGAGTTGTCTGTGTGGAGTGACGGGACAGTTGTGCAGTGATGTCATGTTCTCTTGACACCAGCTCATTGTTCCTTAGCACACAGACACACTTTTCTTTTAACTGTTGGTCACTTTCACATCCCCCTGGGTTGTGGGAAGCTTGTGTGCACAGAGGCTGCACACACAGGGATGAAATGTGTATTGGTGTTTTACATCACAGTTGTAGCATCTCTCCATTTCCATATTTCAATTATGTATGCTTTGACCACTGAGAAATGATAGCAGAATTGGGACAAAGTGTCTTTTATCGTTGAAATAAAATGGTGTCGACTTCATGTTCAGTTAAAGGTCCAGTGTATAAGAATAAGTGACCTCAATTGGTCTCTAATCTTTAAATAATCGATTTGAGATTTTTTTTAAATGATAAAAACAAGTTCTCTGATCTTTCAGCTTCTTAAATGTGACAATTTATGTGACAAGAAATCCTAGAGGTCGCTGTGAGCACAGCTTGGACTTGGATTTTTCATTTCATTTTCAATTCAAACAAGTTATATGTTTTTTTTAGTTTCTTATATGTGTATAATGTAAATGAGTTTAAAAAAAAGTATTAATTTTGGTTCATTTCTGTATTCAGAGTATAGCAGCTTCAGCTGGATGCTGTGCAGTCAGGGTTCTAATGAGTGACCTCCAGGAGCAATCTATTTCTTGTGGTGTTTCATTATTTGTTTTGTTTCTGTCTTCATTGAATGTTTCTTGTTGTGTGTGTTTTGTCAGGATATCGGACGGATGAAGATTGAATTGTTTGCTGATGTGGTTCCAAAGACAGCGGAGAATTTCAGGTGAGGAGAAATCCATTTTAATTCACCCTGCATTCATGTGTCACTTATTATTGGACTATTTGTGACTGTTTCATCATCTCTTACAGGCAATTCTGCACTGGAGAGTTCAGGTAAGGCATGGTAAATGTACACATTCATACAGTGTCTTTACGTCCCAACATTTGCCAGCATCCTGATATTTACAACGTGAAAATAATAATAATCTTCATTGCTTAATGAAGATTGGGAACCTTGTTAACAGAATAGGTTTCTATTCATTTAAATTGTCTTTAGGTTTAACCAGAGTTTAACCATGTGTATATATTGAACAACCAGCGGCTTGTGTCACTGCAGTATCTCTGGTTTCTCTGGTTTCTCTTCTGGTTTCACTGAGCCTGACATCTCTTTTCCTGAATAACTGGTATCACAAAGCTGGTTGTTAACTGGCTCTGGTTTCTATCCCCGGCACGTATACAAGGATGGTCACACCTGCATGCAAATTTATTTTGTTATCATGACAGAAGCAGAAGGCCTGGAAAATACATATTATTCTATTATTATTATTATTATTATTATTATTATTATTATTATTAATAATATTATTCAATTGGTCATTGAAAAAATCTTCTGCACCTTTTTTTTAAAATTATTTTTCACTTTATTGTAAATGATTCTCTTTTTCAGAGTGACGTGTTGTGAACCGATTTTGATCTTCTAAAGTTTATGTTTCCACTTAAGTCTCAACAGAACATTTTTCAAATTTTGCTTTTCCTTTGTCCATATTTTGCAAGCAAAACAAGTGTGTTTTCAAACAATAAAACACAATATTTTTCAATGATTAAATCAATATTTTATTTGCTTCTTAAAAGGTGCTGTTTGAAAATGTTGACACAAATCTAATTCTGTAAAACATTGTTCAAGATGTTTTTATTTGTCACATGTGGATGTACAAGTACACCCCCAGTGAAATGACTTTGCAACAAGCCCCACTGTGCAATTGTGTAGCAATAAAATAAAAATAAAAATAAATTCCAGTTTTACAAAATAAGTAGCTATATTATATGATTTACATAAGCTACAAAGTACACAATAAATACAATGAAAAATGCAGTAAAATGCAATACAATTTATGTTTGTATGTTGTATGCAATGTCCCTGTCACATAAATAATAATGATAAAAAATGTATACTCTGCATTAAGAAGCACAAAACCTCAACTATGAACAGAGAGGGGAAAAAAACAACTTGTGTTTTATATGTCTTTCTTCTGACTGGGCATTTTTTTTAAAAACCAAAGGATGTTTTTATCCCACAACATGCTGCCAACTGCTAAACATGGTTGCACTCATTTCAACATGACCAGGTTCTCTGTATGTATACATAGTGTGTGTGTGTGTGTGTGTGTGTGTGTGTGTGTAAACTGTGAAATACAGGAGCATGTTCACCGACATCTGACAGCTACAGTGCACAGTAACAGGATACCCTTATAAATAATGGTGCTGCCTGTCCAAAATGTAGGCATCAACTGTCCCAATATCACAAAGCCTTCTCAGTGAGAGGTGATAGTGTGTAATACTATACTGTGTATTGTCTTTGCTGCTAACGTTGTTTTGTTCTGTCTCAAACCTCTGCACCTTTAGGAAGGATGGAGTTCCTATTGGATTCA
Source organism: Solea solea (assembly GCF_958295425.1). Lineage (NCBI taxonomy): Eukaryota > Metazoa > Chordata > Actinopteri > Pleuronectiformes > Soleidae > Solea > Solea solea. Next base: position 15,966,908 of record NC_081144.1, on the reverse strand, counting down.
AAGGCTGCACATTCCACAGGTATACACTTTGTTTTGTGTATTGTCCTCCAAATATTGGAAATATGTGATTTCAAATATAAATTGAATTCAGCTTCTACTATTTCCTTTTTTTTTATTGTTGTGATTATTTGTGTTGTATCACGTTTGACACGCTAGTGTTTCTGAATCAAACTGGTTACAACCAGGGTGGATACCTAAGGTTGTTTCTTGAGGTCTGTACAATGCACATGTACCAACTGAAGATGGAATTCTATACTACATCCCTGAGGCCATGTAAAACAACAGTGTCAAATGTATTTGTGTATTTGATAATGCATATGCACAACCTACATACACACACTGACATGGAATATGGGTAAAAACACAAACACTGATTAGTCACCTGGAATTAACAACCACTGTTGATAAAACAAATATGTGTAGTTCCCAGCAGGAAAAGGTTGAATACATTTTTTTAGGCTCTAGGAATGGGACCATATAAACACTTCTTTCAGTCACAATTATCCTGACCAAAATAATTGTGATTTACGATATTATTGCAAGGACTGAAAAAATTTGTTTTTTAGGTTTTTCCACAAGATTAAAACATTACAAGAACATACACAAAGGTAATGTAAGTAATAAATACTAAGTGCAGAAATACATAACTTTTTAAGAATAAGTCAGTTCTGAGGTCAGGGAAGAAAAAACTGAGGCTGACTTCCACTCCTTTTAAATCACACATCTAACAACCACCATGCCAAATCTGAGAGCATGTTGTAAAGCAGAAGGGAGTTTCAGGGAATAGCTGGAGCAACCAAAAATGGCTCGATGGCAATCAGGATCTAATTGTCTTGTCTAAATGATGCCATAGAGGTGGAAGATAATGGCCCAGAGAGGTGAGATAAAAAATGTGTTTTAATATTTTTTATTTTTTTTTAGATTCTTAAACAAACAAGCATCCACTTCAGTCTACATTAACGTTAGTCAGAAATATGACAGATAGAATACATAGATTAATAAGCTCCCCCTTGTGGCACATGAAGAAAATAAAAGGACTGGATGATGCAGTGAGCGAGACAGGTTTTTCTCCATTCACAACTATCATGATAATCGAAATTCACCACAATGAACTAATTGGAAGTGTTTTTTACCACGATGTGCGATAATATCGTATAATCTCCTATGTCTCAAAAGTCTTTTTGTGTAACCATTCCATTCAACAGAGATCAATTTACTGATATATTGTTAATTGTGTGTTGTCAGGGTGATCAAAGACTTTATGATACAAGGAGGGGACTTTGTGAATGTAAGTACATGCACCTCGGTATAGTGCTACCTGTCACATGTTTGCTCTGTATTTGATTGTATGTGTATCTTGGATTAAGGCAAAGGTAAATGTATCTTGCAGAACATGCATCCTAACAGCACGGCAACAAATGTTATTGTTGTTATGACACAAATGTAAAATGGTTTTGCAGGGTCTGTTTCTCAGTTTTTATTATCTGCTTGCTGGGAGGGTTAAATGCGAAAAATCTGCATAATTTTGTAGATTTTGCATTATTACAAATTCTCTAATCTGTGTTAAATGTCGTTTAACACAGATTAACTAAGTCAGAAGGAAGTATAGGCTGATGCCAAGAAGTACATTTTTCATGAGTTTTGAAGAACAAAGAGCGAAGGGGCTGTTGCTGGACTGACAGATTTACCACTGAGATATTAATGATCTCTCCCTCTTTGTAGAAGCAAAGTTCTAAAATGATATTTGTTTGGTATTTATTTGATTTATTTGATTTTAAATGATGGACGATACCGAAATCACAAACTCGAGTATCTAGTGATACCGATATTTATGAACTATGAAGCTGTTCACACACTTTTGTGCTGAGTCATTTCAAAGGCTGTGTCACAAAGTTTGTTTTCCCCAAAAGAAGAAATAAGCAGCCCAAGCATGATTTTTACTTACTTATAGTAAACCGCATGTGGTGTATATAGGGTTTTTGGATTGTATCGCATCTTACATTTTTGTCTGTCCAATATCTGTGATTTTGACCAATATCGGACCGATATTATTATTATTTATTACTTTATTATTGATTTTGATCGATAAACAAAATGTCGCATAGACACGTAGGCTCTTGTCCGTGACACATGGGTAAAAGTATCACTCTGTAGTCCGGATATATTTAAAGATTTTTATTTTAACAGAATGAAACAAAACATTATGATGGTCAACAACAGAAAATATGAGAGCTTAGAGCTCGTCCTCTACGTAAAACTGCCAAAGAATTGAACAGCTGATATAGATGCATGTTAAAACCAGGTCTGAACAGGGTCTAACTTCTACCTGCAGTGGTAAGAAGTTATAGTGGTAGTGGTAGGACTATATTCTGTTTCCAGTTTATTACACGAATGGTAGCATATCACATTGGTTTGTTAGTGTTTTTCTTGGTGTGGTGAATGAATAATGACAGAACAATGAATGTATCAAGCAAATAAAATAAAAAGAAGACAGAATTCTTCCAGCCAGTGAAACTCAGACAAGCCTCTGTGAAATGTACAAAAAGAGGATTGAGTTTAGCTTCCATCTCTCTGCATTTACAGAGGCACCATGTAATAAATAACGTATTCAACACTGTAATATAAATGATAAATCCTTTTTTCATGACATTTAATTATGCTTCTTAGATCGGTTGTTCTTTGATCCAAAGTTAACTGTTTATGGCTCAACATCTGATTGAGAATCTTTTACATTTAACTTCTAAAACTTTATGCCTCCATTTCCATATCTTGTTTAAAGTATCCACATCTTGTGATGTTTGAGAAGCTACAGTTGCACTTTGGATAGAGAAAGAAAATACTTTGGTGTGTCCCCCTCTGCAGGGCGTGTAATGAATTACACCATGTCAAAAACATCTTTTCTGAGCCCTGTACTGTTTGTGTCTGTTAAAGGGTGATGGCACGGGTATCTGCAGCATCTACAGAGGTCCATTTGCAGATGAAAACTTCAGAATGAAGCACTCTGCTCCTGGTCTTCTCGCCATGGTACGTCTGTAGATCTATTTCCTGTATTATACTGTATGACTTAATGACTTAGTAAAAGTTCATTAGAACGTGGTTAATCCATTCAAAGTGAACTGATTCTTATCTCACTGAGAGGATCGCAGAGTCACTCACCGAACTCACGACTGTTCGCTGTCCTGGCTCCCAAATGGTGGAACGAGCTCCCCATCGACATCCGGACAAAAGAAAGCCTCCACATCTTCCCCCGCCGACTAAAAACACATCTCTTTTGACTCTACCTCGACTAAGACGACGACGACACAAAAAAAGCACTTACTTGTACAACCCACTTATGCGTAGCACAAAGTGACGTCAAAGCACAATAGTCTGACTTACTTGAAGCACTTGTTTGTACCCAAATGTTGAAATGCACTTATTGTAAGTCGCTTTGGTTAAAAGTGTCTGCTAAATGACATGTAATGTAATGTAATGTTATCTCTGTGAACAACAGGAGTTGATTGATACATTTCAAATTAAAGCTGACGTTAATATGTTCAATACTGTCTTATTCTTTTTATCTTCACAGGCAAACAGTGGTCCAGGAACAAATGGTTGTCAGTTTTTCATCACCTGCACGAAATGTGACTGGTTAGACGGGAAGCATGTTGTTTTTGGTGAGTGCATTCATTTTGATTTAAAGCTGTATTTTAATATGATGTTGTGTCAAGAGTTTTAATTGTCTTAAATTACAACCGTTTCAGGAAAAGTGGTTGACGGTTTGCTGATAATGCGAAAGATTGAGGTAAAAAAAAAAAAAATTCACATTTATATGTATTATTTAAATGATTAAAATGTATCCGCCTCCATTGTCCGTGAAGGTTGACTCTTCAGAAGATCGATATATGATTTTTAAATAGATGTTTCTATTTGAATTGTCATATTTCTAGTGCAGTGTAGCAGTGTATTGATTCATAATGTCTTTCATTGTTTTCTCTCATCCCCCATATCAAAGTCAGAATATGACATGTGATGTGATGTGATTTTAAAACTTGATATGAACCCTCTGGTGTTGCTGTAAAGCTGAACATTTGTTTTCCTCCCTCTTAACAGAACGCCCCCACGGGTCCCAACAACAAGCCCAAACTCCCTATACTCATTTCACAGTGTGGAGAGATGTGATCTGCTTGTTCACATCACCAGTGTAAGAACATCTGTTTGTAGCTTGATCAGCAAATATCAGCCCACCTATATGAACATTGAAGGACATTATAAAATTCTGTTCGCAATTTTCACCATTTTTTAAATATGTTGTAAACTAAATCCCAGACGACTGACTCATTAGCCCGGCAGTGGCAAGATGTAATTGTTTGGAATATGGATTAGGAGTCAGTCAAACTTAATGTTGAGCAGAGGGGTGGTATAAATGAAAATTTCATGTGATTTGAAAAATACTACATTTTGTTGTCACGTCAAATAATCTGATTTGTACTTGACACACACACTGTCGGCGTGTCATTTACCAATAAATTGTTTTACCGTTTTCTAAACGTTTGGAGGCAAGCATTTTATTTTAAAGTGTTATTACTTTTAAATGATATTGTTAAATTTAATATAAATTATGAATACATGACATTACGCTCACAAAACTCACAAGAATCTTTTAATGCTGCCAATTTGACATTTTATTAATTTTATTACAAAATTAACAATAGCAGATCTGAACATAATATAATGTTGTTTATTAGGCCATTTTTATTTATTCATGTCTTTATTTATGCTTTTCACTGAATGTGTATATAAGCAGATGCATGTGTTTGAAATCTTAGGAACATTGTGTTCCCAGTGTGATTTTTTTTTTTTTTTTTTTTTTTTCCTTTTTTTTCTTAGCTTGCAAAGGCATTTCTTTTACTCAGGCATCGAGCAGAGATGCATCACTGCAGTGATAGCGGGTAATAATCAATTTTAATCTGGCTAGAGTGATGCATAGGAGCAAAACACTTAATTGTGTAAGCCAAGAACGTCCTTAAAGGCACTCGCTGCGCTGCCAAGCCATCCTCTGCTGAACTTATGGTTACCTCTCCTCATCCCAGCCACCCATACAAATTCAGGCCTTCTGAGCCCCTCCCCCATCCACGCTCTTGCTCTTCTGCCTTGGACCATGTTCCCTCCTTGGCACAAAAGAATCCATTCAGATGTAGACTCTGTTCTTATGGAGGCAGGAAGAAGGTTGTTTTTTCTTTTTTTGGTGTGTGTGTGTGGGGGGGGGGTCTTCGTGGGGAACATTTCTGGGGTCAAAGCTAAAGTCCATCTTTGTGTGGGAGAATAGGGCTCGGCCATTAACACTGAGTTCTTCACACATCAGTCTGTGCTCGTAAACAGTGCCAGTGAAGCATTAACATGACAATGGGAGGGGGCTGCGGCGCAGTCCTCGCTCTCAGTCTGGCTCTATCTGCTCTGTACTGGAAGTGAAGTTTCTAAATTCACTCAAGATAAGGACATCATGTAACTAATTTATCATCCGGGACAGTATGAGTGAATTATATCACACTTAACAATTTGAGCCTAATTAAAATACAATAAGGATATTTTTGTAAAAATAAAACCTCTCTCTCTCTCTAGAATTGACAGAACTTGAAAAATCCACCAGGGAATCCTGAATAATTACAGGATGCAAAGACATATAAGGCACTTGAACAGAATACAGTAGTTCACTCTGACATGTCCTCAGATTACCTTTGTCTGAACCATACCAGTGTTGATTTGGATAATTATTATCACATTTCAGTAATAATGAAAAGTATAAACTGTTTCTGTGTCATTGCACAGTGGCCTCATTTGTTCAATGGTATTGCAGTGAAGTCTGTAGTGTATACTGACAATGATAGACTGTATAGGCTGGTGAGAACTCAATGTTCTATATAGAGTATTAAAATGTGCTCTCTACCTAACACTTCAGTGGTGTAAGAATCAGATTCAATTTTCAAACCGGTATTTACATGGAATCTGCTGTGAAAAAAGAGATATAAAATTGCTTTCAAACAGTTTGTTTGAAAGCTACTACCTCCTCAACTGTACTATGTAACCTCATATAGTACATCACATTTCTTAAATAAATGCACATGGGGATAAACATACAGCTGTTAAATATGTTGATAGTGATGCAGCCTTTTGTGTTGCTGTAGGTGTATACAAAGTGAGCGTTCCATTCTAAGGGCTGAGAAACATTAGTCTCATTTTTCAATGCACGTTTGTCAAAAAGTCACATAAGGTGAAGATCTCATTTGCCCTCACATGGGGAACACGTGTCTTTTGAGGCTATTTCACGGCGCCATGTTTTTTGTAAATGAGACTATAAAGTAGTAATTCTAGTCGTCCTATTTCTGTATGTATCCGTACAATTTGTAAAAATCTGTCAAAACACTAACATTGACACAGACATGCAGACACTGATCCACAAGTGTCACGGTTATCTGTCTGACTCGTCTGGCTTTGACGTCACTTTGGGGCGGTCAAAATGGACAGGTACGCTATGCCATAGCCAATCATTTTCATGTCAAAGAAATTGATCGTTGTAATAACCAATCGTATTTTACCTAGGTTTCTCTTAAGGATTCCAGCCAATCACAGCTGCCTATGGGCGGGCCCTCGACAAGAACATTCCCCGGCACAGTGTCTAATTCTGCCCAGTTCGATCGGCAACGGGAGCGGAAAGAGGAAAGCTGAGAGCCCCAAGGCAGTAGCCCCCACCACCGCCGGCCCAGGTTACCATCTAGCACCGGGAAACATAGCAGAGAGCCGCCGCCGGCAGAAGCCGTTACCACCCAGTAGTGAACATGAGCAGCGAGGCCGAGACACAACAACAACCGCCGCAGCCCGCTGACGATGTGGAGAGCCCATCCAGCCCGGCAGCCGCAGCTTCCGCGGGGGATAAGAAGGTCATCGGTAAGGCTATGAGAAATGAGCTAGTTAGCTTACTAACCAGCTAGCGTGGTTTGGGAGCGAGGAGATGCGGCAAATGCGGCAGTCGGTTGGTTTAATGAACCGGCTGCTTTCTATGTTTATCCGCCACCGTTGTCAACTCACAAAGCACATTTTATAGCGACATTGGGTCAAATAAATACTACTAAAGTTAGCGGACCATTTTATTCCTGAAATTGATTTTTAATGCGATTTTTGTAAAGTAATATTCGGTCTAAACGATAATTATCGAATAGGTTTTCTTGAGCAAAATATAATCCTTTAATTCCTTTGCTGTCACCAGTCGAGCTGAACATTTAATTGCGAAAATGTCCCGAATGTCCGCATGTCTGCATGTTAATTTGAGTAATCTCAGTTGTCCATATCATCAGCGTTGTGTGTAAATAAATGTCATCCATATGAGAGTATGTGATTGGAAATAAATAAATATCAAAATCGAGTGTGATCTCATGTCGACCGGCCTCGTACAGTTTCGGATCCGTCACAGAATGTCATGTTACCGGTTGGCCGTCACATGTACGACCCTTTGAAGTTAAGTCATGCTATAACTCCGATTCTGTACGACAACGCCACTGTCACAGTACACATGCCGCTGTCCGCTAGCAGTTGTTAACGTCGGGGTTGAGGTTAACGCCATCTATGCTGCTCCAATTAATACTCTCACTTCAAAATGGAACATGGAGGTATTTCACACTGCACTCCAACGGCCATTGCTGCCGTCGAATGCAAGCTAACATTAGCCACGGGTCCCTTTGTTCACACGACAGAGCTCGGTTCCTCCGTGATGTTTTTTCGTTAAAATATGTAAAGCAAGTCCACTCCAGTGTGTATACGTGTGGTGAAATTAGATCACCAATGTCGTTTTATTATATTCAACTGTATCGGTCAATAGTTGCCGTGTTTTCCTCGTATTAAGCGCTATCGTTTTGGCCTAACTACTTAAGCTAACGATCCCGTGTTAGCCTAGTCGGCTAGTGTTTGCTATTTGCATGGCTCAAGGGGCCACCCAAAATGTCCGCCATATGATTCCACGGATTTCTCACGCCTTCAAGTTGTTTGATAGCAGAGAACCACTGCGTCAGTCCTATAGTTCTACGCTCTTACAAAATATTGTAGTGAATAAATTATGTCTAATATGTAGTCTTCATTATAGTTTACTGGCTGTAATCCAACCACATGGTTGAAACCCAGTTAGCTAAGCTAACGAGACAGCTGAGCCCGCTGCTTGCTAACGTATCCGGGCGCGACTCAACCACGTGTAAAACGACCAGGCTTTGAGCAGTGCGGCTGAAAATGGGATATTGGGTCTGTACGAGTTGGACTTTGACCCACTGTCAGCCACCACAACGCATTGTGTTTAACTTAAATCATTTCGACGTGTACTACAGAGGCTTCGTAAGTCAGTCACACAGATGATGCGAATAATAAGCATCTTATTACTATCATGAGATATGGTGAAATAAGTACTGGCTTATGGTTGCCTCTTTGGTCATGCCTCACACCAAGTGCAGCTGGCGTAGTGCACCCCTAAGCATCAGGATCTATAAAAAGGACGACAGTTGGGAGTTAAATATAACTTTTCACATTATCTGTGGCCTCTGTATTATTTGCTTTTACAAAGCATTTATGAACATATTCATCCATACATATTGTGATACCATATAGTAAATAGTAAATTACTAATTAAATCATAAACTGTCATACTAATTCAGATTCATTTCTTTTTGCAGCAACAAAAGTCTTGGGTACTGTCAAATGGTTTAATGTCAGGAATGGATATGGCTTTATCAATAGGTAAGTTTACCCCACCCCCGCTTCCCTAGTGTGTGTGTGTGTGTGTTAGTGAAGGTACATTCCCAATCCTATTATGGCTATGATTTGCTTACAAAGCTGACCAGACGATTTGTCTGCTGTTCTCTGTATAGTGGTTACATTTATTATCCTGTGGTGCCCTCATGTTGCAATAATAAAACGTTTTTTATTTCCTTTATTTAGGAATGACACAAAAGAGGACGTTTTTGTTCACCAGGTAAGTTGTAGGTAATCTTAGTTGCTTATTTTGTAAGTGGCAATAGCTCTAAAATCTCACGTGTCAATGTTTAATGTTTACAGACAGCCATAAAAAAGAACAACCCAAGGAAATACCTTCGCAGTGTTGGGGATGGAGAAACCGTGGAATTTGATGTAGTCGAGGGAGAGAAGGTAAACTGTGCTTTGATTGATAATTTAGCAGTGTATATAAAGCTGATTGTAACTCACAGCCTTATATACATTGTTGTCCTCTAGACCATGAAGTTTGATAATCACATAATGAAGTTCCAATAAATGATTAAATAAATAAACCTGCTGTGTACAGGGAGCAGAGGCGGCAAATGTCACCGGCCCAGGAGGTGTTGCCGTACAGGGAAGTAAGTATGCTGCTGACAGGAACCGCTATAGGCGTTACCCACGAAGGAGGGGCCCACCCCGTGGTGGTGAATATCCAGAAAACTACCAGAGTGACGGAGAGGGCGAGACTGGCAGCGGAGACAAACCCGTCAGAGAAGGGGGAGAGAGTGCCCCTGAAGGAGACTCGCAGCAACAGCAGCAGCGCAGACCCACTTACCCTGGCAGACGGCGCTACCCACCATACTTTGTACGTAGACGCTACGGCCGCCGGCCCCCGTACACCAACGCACCACGCGGAGAAATGACTGAGGTACGCCGTCACAGGGCTACTATCCTGAAACAGGCACCCAGCTATTCCGTTACAAATTTGGAACCTTTGGTGTTGATGTCATACTTGACTCTAAACAATCTCCTTTTTAGCACTCACGTGGTTGTGGTAAAAAAAAAAACCTTGGTGTATCGGGGGTCTTGCCAATTCTTTTGCAAAATTGCTCAAATAGGCCCCACATCTAAAATGGCAACCTGGCCAGTTTCATTACAACTGAGGCCTGTTGATTAAAGTACGTTTCCTTGCCTGTGTACAGACGCTGGCAAAGGCTGCGTGTTAGTTGCTGTTTGATCTGCTTGCTTTCAGGGAGGAGAGGGTGACGAGAACCAAGGAGGTCCAGACCAGGGCAACAAACCAGCGAGGCAGAGCTACTACAGAGGCTTCCGACCAAGGTACAAACCATGGTTTGCATGTTGGCTTCATTGATGAAGGGCCGCAGTAATAGGAGAGCAAAATATTTGACTGGATCCTGGCCTCGAGCAACCAAATGCAAATTGTCTTCCAGAAAGAAGCTTATTATTGTGTTATTAATAATGCATGCCACTTGTTTTTGCTCTTTAATTGCAGCCTAACCTCAAATTGCAGCTGTGCATCCAAATTTGTCTCACTTACATTTTTTAGCAGCAGACTATGCAGCTACATCTTATCCCAGTGGATGACAAATTCCTTGCACGTTGTCTCCACTTCACATGGAAACCATTTTTGCTCATTCTTTCCCTCTAATTCACTCCAGGGGTCCACCCCGTCCCAGACCGGTGCGGGACGGTGAGGAGGACAAGGAGAATCAGGGCAGCGAAGGTGGCCAAAACCAACAGCCCCGTCAGCGGCGCTATCGTCGTAACTTCAACTACCGCCGCAGACGCCAAACCAGTGGTTCCGGTGGCTCCGGTGGCAAACCAGGCCCGGAAACCAAGGAGGTCAAGACAGGAGGTGACACATCTGCAGAGAAAACGTCCGCTCCCGAGGCCCAGCAGGGTGGGGCTGAGTAGGAAGCAAACTGCCCACCGGCACCTACCATCTTTACCATCGTCCGGGTGAGTCAGGAGTCTCGTACTGGCTGTACAGGGTCAAGATTTCTATTAGCTTTTTAGCTGCAGGAACATTTTATTGTAAATGACATCATCACACTTGTCTTCTTGAGCTGAGTAATATACAGTGAGAAACTTAAAACCTTTGCTGCAGAGCTTGTCATGTGTTCTTTATTGGGTCTATAATGGGCGATCCAAAGCATGAGGTAATGCCACGGATTTGATGAAGCAAAAACCGTCTGGCACAATGGCACTCACTCGCTGTTTATCTCAAACTAGCTTAGCATTGGAGTGATGTTCAATCTGGTGCTGATGATCATGAACTACATGACTAAACTTAAGTGACTGACATTATCAAATTAAATCAACATACACATCATTTACTAATTTGTTGTTTTTCTCTTTTTCAGTTTTTTTGTCAACAAGAAACATCAAACAAGATCTGAGCAATAAAGATTTGACTTGACGAACGTCACAAGCTTGCACCATGTATTTGACCAGATTACCACCAATTGCCTGCAGAATCTATGCAGACTTGTTTTTTTTCCATTATTTTTATGTGACAGCTACAAAAGTTTTGGGGAAACAGCAAATGTTTTTCTAAATCTGTCCTAAGTTTTTACACCAAATGGTTTTTAAAGAAAAATGGAATTTGATATCTGGTCAGTTTGACATTTTTAAATAACTTTTTATGTATTCAAACATTTTAACAAAATGCAAGCTCAAATAAAAGTCCAGAAACCAGGAAGAATGTCTCTAGTGGTGATTCATTTTATTTTCATTTCTACAGACCTCAAACAAGAAATGAGTCGGTCAGGAGACGAGTTAACAATGACTATTCGCATTTGATATACTTAAACATAATCTTGGTGTTGTAAAAACATTAATCAACCAGATGCAAAGGTGACATGTTGAACTACAATTTAGATTGGTAAACATTTACCGTGAAAGTAGGAAATCATTTGTTTTTCCATGGACACAAAGCTCCTAGATTTGAAAAGTCTTCATCTGTGACAGCTCCTGTAATAAAATTCTTACTATAACTAATAACTTCTCATTCAACTGGATGATGTTTTGACATGAACTGCAGTACATAACCGGACTGAACATAAAACTGGCTGCATTCATACAAAAACCTGTACCATTGCAGCACCAGGCCAGGGTTAATGGCCACTGAATGCTTTGTATCCTAAAAAAATGTCTTTCAGTCCATTAGATATGAAGAACCTTATAGTACCTTCTAGTAGTTGTCCAGTGTAATTCATCAGCAACAAGGTATCAACTGAAACCAAACGCGAGCATTGCAGATCTACTGAGCGATGTTCTCATTTGTCCACTCCTGCTTCAATAGAGTGGTCACTCAAACGTTGGTCTCTTTGCGCAGGCGCTTCATGCGCTGCACGTTGTTCTCCATGGCAGTAGGGTTGGTGATCTCTGTGGCACAGCTCGCTGGAAACCAGCCTCTCTCTCCATCTCGCATTCTCTCCCCAAAGCAGAAGCCTGGGAAGAACAGTTTGTTTAAGTACTTTTGCATGGTTTCTTTATTAATCATAGAGAACAAGTCATTGATCTGGAATCACAATTGGGGCCTGACCTTCCACTTTATGTAGAACGATCACAAGCTCGGCCTGTTGCAAACCAAGGTCATCCGTCTCCTTTGGCATGTAGGCTTTGGTGGCTTCATACTGTGGCAGACCTGAAACACACCACCCATGAAAAACTAACTGATGTAACAGGTTTATTTTTAATTTTCAGTACCAAATACAATGTGTGGTTCTCAATGATTTTCCGAGGAGACCTGTGAACCCTGTTGTGCTGTTAAAATTTGAAAATCTACAGCTCCTTGCATCAGTCATTTTGTCAGGATGTAACATCTTTAGGGATTGGGAAAAATTGCTCC